>NW_022630168.1:209760-398012 GCF_010909765.2 Amblyraja radiata
TCCCTTCACCCTCTAGCTGTCTCCTCCCATCCCTTCACCCTCTAGCTGTCGCCTCCCATCCCTTCACCCTCTAGCTGTCGCCTCCCATCCCTTCACCCTCTAGCTGTCTCCTCCCATCCCTTCACCCTCTAGCTGTCTCCTCCCCTTCCTTCACCCTCTTGCTGTCGCCTCCCATCCCTTCACCCTCTAGCTGTCGCCTCCCATCCCTTCACCCCTAGCTGTCTCCTCCCCTTCCTTCACCCTCTAGCTGTCGCCTCCCATCCCTTCACCCTCTTGCTGTCGCCTCCCATCCCTTCACCCTCTAGCTGTCTCCTCCCATCCCTTCACCCTCCAGCTGTCGCCTCCCATCCCTTCACCCTCTAGCTGTCGCCTCCCATCCCTTCACCCTCTTGCTGTCGCCTCCCATCCCTTCACCCTCTAGCTGTCTCCTCCCATCCCTTCACCCTCTAGCTGTCGCCTCCCATCCCTTCACCCTCTAGCTGTCTCCTCCTATCCCTTCACCCTCTAGCTGTCGCCTCCCATCCCTTCACCCTCTAGCTGTCTCCTCCCCTTCCTTCACCCTCTAGCTGTCTCCTCCCCTTCCTTCACCCTCTGGCTGTCGCCTCCCATCCCTTCACCCTCTTGCTGTCTCCTCCCATCCCTTCACCCTCTAGCTGTCGCCTCCCATCCCTTCACCCTCTAGCTGTCTCCTCCCCTCCCTTCACCCTCTAGCTGTCTCCTCCCATCCCTTCACCCTCTAGCTGTCTCCTCCCATCCCTTCACCCTCTGGCTGTCTCCTCCCATCCCTTCACCCTCTAGCTGTCTCCTCCCATCCCTTCACCCTCTAGCTGTCTCCTCCCATCCCTTCACCCTCTAGCTGTCTCCTCCCATCCCTTCACCCTCTAGCTGTCGCCTCCCATCCGCCCGCCCTCGGGCTCCTCCTCCTCCCTTTTTCCTTCCTTCTCCCCCCCACCCCCGTCTGAAGAAGGGTTTCGGCCCGAAACGTCGCCGATTCCCTTCGCTCCATAGATGCTGCTGCACCCGCTGAGTTTCCCCAGCATTTTTGTGGACCTTCAGCATTCAGGGATTGATTTGTCTTCCATGTTTCACAGCCTGTGGTTTACCCCTTTTTAATCTAAAAGGACAAAAAATTGCTGCAAGTTCAGCACAGAAATGGAGGAAATATTGATGCCATTCCCGACTGCATGTGAACAGATCTGCTCCTAGACTATGTGTTCAAAAGGGAACTGCAGATGCTGGAATATCGAAGATACACACAATTGCTGGAGAAACTCAGCGGGTGCAGCAGCATCTATGGAGCGAAGGAAATAGGCGACGTTTCGGGCCGAAACCCTTCTTCAGACTGATGGGGGGTGGGGGGGGAGAAAGAAGGAAAAAGGGAGGAGGAGGAGGAGCCCGAGGGCGGGCGGATGGGAGGGTGGGAGGAGACAGCTAGAGGGTTAAGGAAGGGGAGGAGACAGCACGGGCTAGCCAAATTGGGAGAAGTAATGCAACACCTGTCCCTTCACCTCCCCCTTCGACTCCATTCAAGGTCCCAAGCAGTCGTTCCAGCTGCGACAAAGGTTCACCTGGATCTCCTCCAACCTCATCTACTGCATCCGCTGCTCTAGATGTCAGCACATTTACATCGGTGAGACCAAGCGTAGGTTGGGCGATCGTTTCACCGAACACCTCCGCTCAGTCCGCAATAACCTACCTGACCTCCCGGTGGCTCAGCACTTCAACTCCCCCTCCCATTCCCAATCCGACCTCTCTGTCCTGGGTCTCCTCCATTGCCAGAGTGAGCAACACCGGAAATTGGAGGAACAGCACCTCATATTCCGTCTGGGGTCCTTGCGTCCTTATGGCATTAACATTGAATTCTCCCAATTTGGCTAGCCCGTGCTGTCTCCTCCCCTTCCTTAACCCTCTAGCTGTCTCCTCCCACCCTCCCATCCGCCCGCCCTCGGGCTCCTCCTCCTCCTCCCCTTTTTCCTTCTTCTTTCCCACCCCCCATCAGTCTGAAGAAGGGTTTCGGCCCGAAACGTCGCCTATTTCCTTCGCTCCATAGATGCTGCTGCACCCGCTGAGTTTCCCCAGCAATTGTGTGTACCTTGCTCCTAGACTATGTCTTGGTGATATGTGAATAGCCATTGCCTCTCCGTTTTGTTGTGTTTGGTCTACCTTTCTGTTCTATGTTTCTGTTTTTTCTATTTTGAATGAATTGAATTGAAAGATATTGCATGGAAACAGGCCCATCTGTCCACTGGGTCCACGCCAACCATCCATCACCCATTCCCACTAATTCCATGTAATCCAACTTCTACATCCTCTCCCCACACATTACAGCAGCCAGTTTACCTACAAACCCGCATCTCTTTGGGATGTGGAGGGAAACCCGTGCAGTCACAGGGAGAATGTGCAAACTCCACACAGACATCATCAAGGTCAGATTTGAACCTAGGTCTCCGGCACTGTGAGGCAGCTGCTCTACCAGCTGCACCATTGGGCCACACTCTTGGATAATTCCCATGTTGACACCATTCTCCTCTCTATCTTTGCAAATGTCAATTTATTCTATAGCTGATTGAGTTTTCACCTTAACCTTTCCATTCTCAAATGGTGTTTGTGTATCTTCTGAAGTAAATCTTCTTGCATTTTTTTGGCTATGATGATTTTGACCCAGATAGTGCATTATCTTCCAGTGAGCTGTCAGCTGTGACTAATCAATAGTGATTTATTGTTTGCTGCATTTATTTAATCACTTGAAGCCATCGATCACCCAGATCATTTGTTGAGAACGCATGTGTAATTACTACAGTAGACACAAAATGTTGGAGTAACACAGCGGGACAGGCAGCAAATCTGAAAAAAGGAATGGGTGATGTTTTGAGTCGAGATGCTGCCTGTCCCGCTGAGTTACTCCAGCATTTTGTGTCTATCTTCAGTTTTAAACCAGTATCTGCAGTTCCTTCCCACACATTTTGTGTGTAATTACTATGTTGTGTTTTTATCTAATTGTATTAATTGTAGCTGTAACTTTTTCAACATAGTGAAACTTCACAACCATTGTTGCTTAACATGGAGGAAGTCATGTAGTTTTAATTTTATAGATACAGCTCGGAAACAGGCCCTTCGGCCCCACCGGGTCCACGGCGACCAGCGATCCCCGCACATTAACACAATCCTGCACACACTAGGGACATTTATCAAGCCAATTGACCAACAAACCTGTACATCTTTGGAGATTGTGGAACTTGGGGCAACCAAAGGAAGTGTTTTGAGGGCAGTCAGTATCAGGTAGTGAACGTCCCAAGGTGTATGAAGGTAGACAAGGGCCTGATCAGATGTGGCCATAGACACTGAAGGAAGCTAGAGAAGAAATTGCAGGTGTCCTGGCTGAGATCTATGTCATAATTAATTAGGGGAGAGGTATCGGAAGACTGGAGGGTGGCAAACGTCTTTATTTAAGAAGGGCTGCAAAGAAAAGCCTGGGAACCATAGACCAGTGAGCCTAACATCTGTGGTCATAAAGTTACTAGAGAGTATTCTGAGGGATATACATGCATTCAGATAGACAAGGGCTGTTTAAGGATAGTGGGCAGGGTGTTGTACATGGGAGATCAAGTCTCACGAATCTGATTGAATTTTCGAAGATATAACCAAAATGTCGATGAGGAAGTCATGTAGTTTTAATTTTATAGATACAGCTCGGAAACAGGCCCTTCGGCCCACCGGGTCCACGCCGACAGTCAAAGTTGTACAGCATGTATGGATTTCAGCAAGACAGTTGACACAGTTCTGCATGCTAGGCTGCTCTGGAAGGCCAGATCACAAGGGATCCAGCGAGACTTAGCTGACTGGATAGAAAATTGGTTTCGTGGAAGGAAGCAGACAGTACTGATGGAAGGTATGGACACTGTTGAACCCTTGGTTAAATTTGATAAGACTTGGGGGAAATGTATTGAACATTTTCATACAACATAAATTGCTCCCTCTTTAACCATTATAAAAATTATTTTACCTCTATAGGGTGGAACGGACTTGACGACAAACAAACTTAAATTGTTGAAATTCTCAGTTCAGATTCGGTTTTGCTTTGCTTTGTTTTTTTAATCTATTTTATTTTTATTCGTATTTTATTATTATTAATTTTATTTTTTTTCCTTTAGTTTGGGGGGTTTTGTTATTTTCCTTTTTTTTCTTTATCTTTTTGTCTTTTTATCTTTGTATTTTGTTTAACATTGGAGCTGTAATCCTGATCCCTATGTATCAATACAATTGTTATGTTTAGCATTATTCTTTTTGCTCTGTTTTTTATGTTTTACTTTTGCTTTTTTGGGGGAAAAAAACTATTAAAAAATTTTAAATAAAGAAAATAAATCTTTAGCCTTAGAAGTGATCAGAATCAGAATCACACTTTATTCATAGAGGAATTTCATTGGCCAGGCCAGTCATACATTTAACAGATCATCTCAAAAACACATTTTAACATGAACATCCAACACAGTGACGCCAACACATTCCTTACTGTGATGGAAGGTGAAATAAAATTCAAGTCCTTCCCTTTGTTCTTCCTCGGTCGTGGGCCTCGAGCCTCCGTTGATGGGATGATCTTAAATCCCTTAGCCGGCGGTGTTCGGGCCCTCTGTGTCGGAGCGATCAAGCTTCCACATCGGGGGGGGGATGTCAGCTCCCCCACGCCGGGCGATCGAACCTCGTGTCGGGGCTGATTAACCTTCTGCGACGTTGGAGCTCCCGACTCGCCCTCACCCGAGACGGCGAGCCCTAGATGTTGATTCCGTGGTGGTCACAGTGGGAGCGATCCCAAGGCAAGGGATGAGTTCCGATGTTAAGTCCACGCCCCGTGGTGGGGCTCACGACAGTCCGAGGAGGCTTCCAACTCCAGTGATGGTAGGCCGCAGAGCCCGGAGAATGTGATCCGAAATTAAACAGTGAAATAAATTGCCCAGGTGTAAGTAAGTAAGTAAGTAAACTTTATTTATATAGCACATTTTAAGTCAACTAGCATTGACCCCAAAGTGCTTCACATAATTTAAATAATAAGTTCCATTGCAAACCAATGAAAAAGGTTTTAAATTTTTTTTTTAAAAGAATAAAAATGGACACACACCATATTACAGAGTTCAACACAAACATCCCCCCACAGCAGAATCAAAACATTTCCACTGTGGGGGAAAGGCACCAGAAAGGTAAGTCCTCTTCCTCTGGGAAACACCCGAGGTCAGGGCCCATCTGTGGCCGTGCAGCCAGTCCGATGATTTTCAGGGCCCTCTTGCCATAAAGATGAAACATCGGCGTCGGGTGAAACATTCCTCAGCGGCTTGGAAAAGTCTGGAGCGGCCGTCCCCTTCCCGGAGACCGGAGACCGCGGCACTCGTAGTCCTCCGGCCGCGCCGGCTGGAGCTCCGACCCCGGCGAACTCGAACCCCGGCTCTGCGGCGCTCCAAATCCAAATCCAGCGCCGCCCGCGGCCGGACGCCCGCAGCCACAGCTCCGCGATGTTGGAAGTCGGCGACCAAAGCGCTCCGGAGCTTACCGCACGGCGACCCGGTAGGCATCGCCCGCTCCGTGTTGGTATCCCAGCGCTGCGCCACCGCCGCCGAAGCTGTAGTCCCAGCCGGTCCCGTCAGGAAAACGCCGCTCCCCTTTCGGTGGTAGGCCGCGAGGGCAGGGCGAAGAAACAGCACGGAGGGATGCTGCCTCTCCGACCAGGTAGGGGACTAAGAATAAAGTTCCCCCCTTCCCCCCCCCCCCCCCCCACATAGAAGACCTCCACTAACAGTTTTTAACATGACTTAAAGTAAAATAAAGAAAGGTGTAGAGACGGACTGCGGGCAGGCTGCCATACACAGACGGCGCCCACTCCCGCACATCCGCCATCTTAGATGTCTAAGAGTAAACCTAGCAATTATAGACCTGTTAGTTTGACTTCAGTGGTGGGCAAATTAATGGAAAAGATACTTAGAGATAATATATATAAGCATCTGGATAAACAGGGTCTGATTAGGAACAGTCAACATGGATTTGTGCCTGGAAGGTCATGTTTGACTAATCTTCTTGAATTTTTTGAAGAGTTTACTAGAGAAATTGACGAGGGTAAAGCAGTGGATGTTGTATATATGGACTTCAGTAAGGCCTTTGACAAGGTTCCTCATGGAAGGTTGGTTAAGAAGGTTAAACTGTTGGGTATAAATGCAGGAATAGCAAGATGGATTCAGCAGTGGCTGAATGGGAGAAGCCAGAGGGTAATGGTGGATGGCTGTTTGTCAGGTTGGAGGCAGGTGACTAGTGGGGTGCCTCAGGGATCTGTGTTGGGTTCTTTGTTGTTTGTCATGTACATCAATGATCTGGATGAAGGGGTGGTAAATTGGATTAGTAAGTATGCAGATGATACCAAGATAGGGGGTGTTGTGGATAATGAAGAGTATTTCCAAAGTCTACAGAGTGATTTAGGCCATTTGGAAGAATGGGCTGAAAGATGGCAGATGGAGTTTAATGCTGATAAATGTGAGGTGCTACACCTTGGCAGGACAAATCAAAATAGGACGTACATGGTAAATGGTAGGGAATTGAAGAATGCAGTTGAACAGAGGGATCTGGGAATAACCGTGCATAGTTCCTTGAAGGTGGAATCTCATATAGATAGGGTTGTAAAGAAAGCTTTTGGTATGCTAGCCTTTATAAATCAGAGCATTGAGTATAGAAGCTGGGATGTAATGTTAAAATTGTACAATGCATTGGTGATACCAAATCTGGAGTATGGTGTACAATTTTGGTCGCCCGATTATAGGAAGGATGTCAACAAAATAGAGAGAGTACAGAGGAGATTTACTAGAATGTTGCCTGGGTTTCAACAACTAAGTTACAGAGATAGGTTGAATAAGTTAGGTCTTTAATCTCTGGAGCGCAGAAGTTTAAGGGGGGACTTGATAGAGGTCTTTAAAATGATGAGAGGGATAGACAGAGTTGATGTGGACAAGCTTTTCCCTTTGAGAATAGGGAAGATTCAAACAAGAGGACATGACTTCAGAATTAAGGGACAGAAGCTATGGGGTAACATGAGGGGGAACTTTTTTACTCAGAGAGTGGTAGCGGTGTGGAATGAGCTTCCAGTGGAAGTGGTGGAGGCAGGTTCGTTGGTATCATTTAAAAATAAATTGGATAGGCATATGGATGAGAAGGGAATGGAGGGTTATGGTATGAGTGCAGGCAGGTGGAACTAAGGGAAAATAATTGTTCGGCGCGGACTTGTAGGGCCGAGATGGCCTGTTTCCGTGCTGTAATTGTTATATGGTTATATGGTTGATTAGTACAGGTGTCAGAGGTTATGGGGAGAAGACAAGAGAATGGGGATAGGAGGGAGATATAGATTAACCATGATTGAATGGTGGAATAGACTTGATGGGCCGAATGGCCTAATTCTATTCCAATTCCTTATGACCTCATGACCTTATGACAGGTTGTTCAAAAAAGAGTCTTATATTCTCACAGTGTAGGAAGGAACTGCAGATGCTGGTTTAAACTGAAGATAGACACAAAATGCAGGAGTAATTCAATGGGTCAGGCAGCATCTCTGGATGGATGGAGTGAGTGATGGAGACACGGAGATAAGGGATCGCACAACCTGTGCCCCGTGTTCAACAGACAAGAAAGAGGAAGACAGTGCAGATCAGTAGGTGACTCAGGAGCTGGTGCAGGGGGGTGGGGGCTTCAGACACAGTCATACAGCATGGAAACAGGCCCTCTGGCCCAACTTGTCCATGGCCATGCCCCATACACTTGTACTACCAACCTGTGTTTGACCCATATCCCTGTAAACTTGTCCTATCCATGTACATGTACACATGAATGCTCAATGTGACCATAGACTTTGTCTTTGGAACTGATGTGTTACAATGCTGGGAGATATATTCTGCACTTTGCTCCATCTGTTGTACTCCAGTTTGACTTGATTGTGTTTATGTTCAGTATATCATTATCTGATTATATAGCATGTAAAACAAAGCTTGACACTGTACCTCTGTACATGGGCAGAGCATTAAATAGGAAAGGTGCATTCATTCTAATGGGATTCTGTAGGTTTCCCAATAGCCAGCTGAGGAACAGCAGAGGAACTGTGACAAGGCTCAGGTGATGCTTTGCTATGTCATGAGCTCAGTAAATGATGGAGTGGTTGAGAGTGTTGCACAATAGAGCACAGTTGTACGACAGGAAGGTGACATCAGATATACATGTACTGAGATGGACAAGGGCTGATTAGGGATAGTCAGCACAGATGTGTACGTGGGAGATCGTGTCTCACGAACCTGATTGAGCTTCTTGAAGATGTGACCAAAAACGTTGATGATGAAAGAGCTGTCGACGTTGTATATGTGGATTGGAGCAAAGGTATTTTACAAGCATCCACAGGGTAGGATGCTCTGGAAGGTAAGGTTGTAAGGGATCCAAGGAGAGATAGCTGAATGGATAGAAACTTGGCTTAGAAACATAGAAACATAGAAATTAGGTGCAGGAGTAGGCCATTCGGCCCTTCGAGCCTGCACCTCCATTCAATATGATCATGGCTGATCATCCAACTCAGTATCCCGTACCTGCCTTCTCTCCATACCCTCTGATCCCCTTAGCCACAAGGGCCACATCTAACTCCCTCTTAAATATAGCCAATGAACTGGCCTCGACTACCCTCTGTGGCAGGGAGTTCCAGAGATTCACCACTCTCTGTGTGAAAAAAGTTCTTCTCATCTCGGTTTTAAAGGATTTCCCCCTTATCCTTAAGCTGTGACCCCTTGTCCTGGACTTCCCCAACATCGGGAGCAATCTTCCTGCATCTAGCCTGTCCAACCCCTTAAGAATTTTGTAAGTTTCTATAAGATCCCCTCTCAATCTCCTAAATTCTAGAGAGTATAAACCAAGTCTATCCAGTCTTTCTTCATAAGACAGTCCTGACATCCCAGGAATCAGTCTGGTGAACCTTCTCTGCACTCCCTCTATGGCAATAATGTCCTTCCTCAGATTTGGAGACTAAAACTGTACGCAATACTCCAGGTGTGGTCTCACCAAGACCCTGTACAACTGCAGTAGAACGTCCCTGCTCCTATACTCAAATCCTTTTGCTATGAAAGCTAACATACCATTCGCTTTCTTCACTGCCTGCTGCACCTGCATGCCCACTTTCAATGACTGGTGTACCATGACACCTAGGTCTCGCTGCATCTCCCCTTTTCCTAGTCGGCCACCATTTAGATAATAGTCTGCTTTCCTGTTTTTGCCACCAAAATGGATAACCTCACATTTATCCACATTATACTGCATCTGCCAAACATTTGCCCACTCACCCAGCCTATCCAAGTCACCTTGCAGTCTCCTAGCATCCTCCTCACAGCTAACACTGCCCCCCAGCTAAGTGTCATCCGCAAACTTGGAGATATTGCCTTCAATTCCCTCATCCAGATCATTAATATATATTGTAAATAGCTGGGGTCCCAGCACTGAGCCTTGCGGTACCCCACTAGTCACTGCCTGCCATTGTGAAAAGGACCCGTTTACTCCTACTCTTTGCTTCCTGTTTGCCAGCCAGTTCTCTATCCACATCAATACTGAACCCCCAATGCCGTGTGCTTTAAGTTTGTAAACTAATCTCTTATGTGGGACCTTGTCGAAAGCCTTCTGGAAGTCCAGATACACCACATCCACTGGTTCTCCCCTATCCACGCTACTAGTTACATCCTCGAAAAATTCTATAAGATTCTATAGGATTCATGGAAGAAAGCAGAGGGTGATGATGGAAGGTTGTTTTACAGACGGGAGGCCTGTGACTAGTGGTGAGAACGTACACGGCATGAGTAGAACATTTGCTGCTGACACTTATTGATTAGTAGGACTGGATGTTACAATCCCTAAGGTTCTTCACCACAACTGACACCCGATATTCTTGGGGGTGACCACTAGGTGATTTTGCTACCAACCAGACACATCTTCAGTTGTGTACCTCAACGTCACTGGGTGTTTCGGCCTTTTCTCACAAGACACCCATAGTCGAGGCAGGCCCACCGCAGGGTGATCAGCCCTGCGTGTGTGTCTTATGGTTAGCCTCTAGATGGTCATGTGGCAGCCAAGACAGCATCTTTTCTCTTCTGCCACGGCCAGTCACTGTTCCATTCGGCTTTTTTCCTTCCATCTTCCTCTCTACCGCTGACTGTGTCCGGTTGGGCTCTGGACTCGTGTCCGTTGATGGGACAGTACTTGGTTGAGCTTGGCCTGGGGTGCTGATACCCTGTGGACTGTGGTGGTCAACCTTCCACTGGACTTCACTCGACTGGTTTGGCCTACCTCTTAGAAGGTCAAGGTCAATGCGAGGCCCCACACCAAGCTCTTCCAGGCACTTTTCCCTGCCCTGGTGGATCTTGAGACCCTTTTCTGATGTTATATTTTCCCAGTCACAGATGCAGCTTCCTAGCTTATGTCCTGCCGGTGCTGCTGCTGCTATTATTCATAATCGATTCGTTCAGTAGCAATATCAGGGTGGATCCAAAACGCTGATTAGCGATGGATCTTGCTGGCATGAGGAGCTAACCCATGCCATCCCCTATCTCATCCGGTCAGCAGTGGGTGGTATTGTAGATATTGAAAATGTTTGTCAGAAATTGCAGCAAGATCTTGATCAGTTGGGCAGGTGGGCTGAGGAATGGCTGTTGGAGTTTTATACAGAGAAATGTGAGGTGTTGCATTTTGTGAAGTTGAATAAGGGCAGCACCTACACAGTGCATGGTTGAAGCTCTTGGAAGTGCTGTGGAGCAGAGGGATCTACGAGTGCAGTTACATCGTCCATTGCAAGTGGGATCGTGGGTAGATATGGTGATTAAAAAGGCATTTGGCACATTGGCCTGCAGCAGAGTATTGGGTAGAAGTTGGGAGGTCATGTTACAGATGTATCAGACGTTGATGAGAACACAGTTTGTGTTCAGTGTTGGTCACCGTGTTATAGGAAATATGTTGTCAAGCTGGAAATGGTGCAGATATGTATTACAAGGCTGTTGCCAGGACACGAGGGCCTGAGCTATAGAGGGATATTGGGCAGGCTAGGACATTATTCCTTGGAGCGCAGGAGGGTGAGGTGTGATCTTATAGAGATGTAGAACATCATGAGAGGAATAGATCAGGTCTATTGCCCAGAGTGGTGGAATCAAGAACCAGGGACATAGGTATCAGGTGAGGGGGGAAATATTTAACAGGAACATGAGGAGTAACTATTTACACAAAGGGCGTTGTGTATATGGAGCGAACTGCCAGAGGAGGTAGTTGAGGCAGGTACTATCATAACACATGAGATATACCTGTGCAGGTACATGGATAGGATAGGTGTAGAGTGAAATGGGCCAGTTGACATAGTGTAGATGGAGCATGTTGTTTGTAGTGGGCAAGTTGGGTTGTAGGGTCAGTTTCCATGCTGTATGACTCCATGCCCATTGACCATTAAGCATCTGCTTATCAACCACACCCCCTTCACCTGTATCCACCCACCACCCACCAAGGTTTGTCCAGACCCTCTCTCCACCTTTCTCACCCCCCCCCCCCCAACACAATCAGTTTGAAGAAGGGTACCAACTAAGACACCACATATCCATGTTCTCCAGAGATGCTGCCTGACGCGCTGAGATACTCCAGCACTCTGTGCCTTTATTTTAAACCAGCATCTGTAGTTCTTGTATCTCCTGGATACTGTTAAAGATTTAAGGGACATCGCTCGATATGTTTACATCAGACAGAATCCCGGTGCACATGTTCATAATACATTGTTCATAAATGTAATTCCAATAAAGATAGATATCTCTATTGAGTGTGAAGTTTACCATTACTACACATTGAACCCGGTTCCATCCAATCTTCGGGTGCTGTCTATGTGGAGTTTATATGTTCTTCCAGTGACTGTGTGGATTTTCTCTGGGTGCTCCGGTTTCTCCACCAGACAGAGGGTGGTGGGTAGATGGAACCAGCTGCCATAGGAGGTAGTTAAGGCAAGTACCATGTCAACAGTTGAAGTACATTTGGACAAGGATACGAACAGGAGAGTGGGAGAGGGACATGGGCCAAACACGGGCAGGTGGGACTAGTGTCGATGGGGCATCTTGGTCAGAATGGACAAGTTGGGCCGAAGGGTCTATTTCCGTGCTGTGTGACTCTATGCAAGGTTCCCTACAAGTGGCGAGTCCGGTGGACAGGGTGGTGAAGAAGACACTTGCCTTCATGTGCAAGCGGGCTGAACACAAAGGTTGGGGCATCGTGATACATCTGTACAACTCGTTGGTAAGACCACACTTGGAGTACTGTGCACAACTCTGGTCACCAAGCCACAGGAAGGATGCCATTGTATTGGAAAGGCTACAAACAAGATTCACCAGGAATGTTACCTGGGCTGGCAGACTTGATATTGAGAGAGATAAGATAATCTGGGGCCTTTTCCTTTGCAGAGTGGGAGGATGAGGTGTGACCTTATTGAGGTTTACAAGTTCACGAGGAGCATGATTTAAACTACCATTCGCGTAAGGTATGTGCGGTAATAAGCATCAGGCTGTGGCTCTGACATCCACGATCATGAAGTGCTTTGAGAGACTGGTGTTGGCGAATATTAACCCCAGTATCCCAGCCAGACTTGATCCATTACAGTGTGTTTATTAACGCAGCCGGTCTCCAGCATTGACCATCTCCCGGCCCTAAACCCATCTCTGGAATACATAGACAACAAGGTGGCATAGAAACATAGGAAACAGGTGCAGGAGTAGAGGCCATTCAGCCCTTCCAGCCTGCACCGCCATGCAAAATGATCATGGCTGATCATCCACTATCAGTACCTCATTCCTACTTTCTCCCATTTGCCTTGATTCCATTAACCCTAATAACTATATCTAACTCTCTCTTGAAATCAGACAATGAAATATGCCTTCCGTGGCAGAGAATTCCACAGATTCACAACTCTCTGGGTGTAAAGTTGTGTATGTTCTCTGTCCTAAATGACCTATCATTTATTCTCAAACTGTGACCCCACTGCTTTTGGACACCCCCAACGTCAGATAGCAGATAGATAGGAGTCTAACGTAGGACAATTCCTAACGTACCAATTCCTGCTATTGAGGCAGTGCAGCGTAGGGTCACCAGGTTAATTATCTCGATGGCAGGACTGACAAATGATGAAAGAATGGATCAACTGAGTTTATGTTCACTGTAATTTAGACAGATGAGAGGGGGTCTTATAGAAACATCTACACTTCTTAAAGGATTGGACAGGCTAGAAGCAGGAAACAAGCCTGTCCAATCCCTTAACAATGTTATATGTTCTATAAGAAATCCTCTCATCCTTCTAAATTCCAGTGAATATAGGCCCAGTCGATCCATTCTTAAATCATTTGTCAGTCCAGCCATCCAGGGAATTAACCTGGTGACCCTACGCTGCACTGCCTCAATAGCAAGAATTGCTACGTTAGGAATTGTCCTACGTCAGACTCCTATCTATCTGCTATAGCTCTGCCTTCAACACCATAATCCCATCCAAACTGATCTCCAAGCTGCTGGACCTTGGAATCAGCTCCACCCTCTACCACTGGATCTGTAAGTTTCTGACCCTTCCAATCGGTGAAGATAGGTGACAGAATCCCATCCGCAATAATCATCAACACTTGTGCCCCGCAAGGATGCGTTCTCAGTCCTCTAATACACTCCCTATACACATGACACCAAGGCCCAATGTGGATCTAATTCCATCTACAAGTCTGCAAACGACAACACTGTGGTGGGATGAATCTTGACCAATAACGGGATGGAGTACAGGAAGGATATGTCATAAGGTCATCAGTGATTGCAGTAGAATTAGGCCATTCGGCCCATCAAGTCTACTCCGCCATTCAATCATGGGTGATCTATTTCTCCCTCCTTGCCCCATCTCCTGCCTTCTCTCCTTAACCTGACACCTGCACAAGTCCAGAATCGATCTATCTTGCTTTAGTAATATCCACAACCCCCGTAAACATGTACTTTAGTTCTGTCTTCACTAAGAATAAAGCCTTTATTGCGAGAGGATTTGAATTTAAGAGCAAGGAGGTCCCACTGCAGTTGTACAGGGCCCTGATGAGACCACACCTCGAGAAATGTGTGCAATTCTGGTCTCCTAATTTGAGGAAGGGCATTCTTGCTATTAAGAGAGTGCAGCGTGGGTTCACCAGGTTAATTCCCGGGATGGCGGGACTGACATATGATGAAAGAATGGGTCGACTGGTCTTGCATTCGCTGGAAGTTAGAACGATGAGAGGGGGTCTTACACTGTAAATATATAAAATTCTTTGAGGATTGGACAGGCTAGATTCAGGAAAAATGTTCTGTTGTTGGGGGATTCCAGAACCAGGGGGTCACAGTTTAATAATAAGGGATGGGCCATTTAGGACAGTAATGAGAATAAACGTTTTCACCCAGAGAGTTGTGAATCTGTGGAATTATCTGCCACAGAAGGCAGTGGAGACCAATTCACCGGATGAATTCAAGACAGAATTAGATTTTTGCTCTTTGGGCTAAGGGAATCAAAGGATATGGGGGGAAAGCCAGAACGGTGGACTTTAGAGGATCAGCCATGGTCATATTGAATGGCGGTGCGGGGTCGAAGGGCCGAATGGTTGCGGTCCAGTTGCGATCTAGAATCAGAATTATTAACATATTATTTATCCTCATTACTGAACCTGAACTAAATGCCAGTGTATACTGAGAGCCTCCATCACATTCCACAACCCCAGATGTAAAACGGATACATTTAGTTCTGTCTTCACCAAGGGACACACAAGCAATCTCCCATACAAAACTAGGGGACCAAGGGTCTAGCGGGACGGAGCAACTGAAGAAAATCCACATTAGTCCACCAGGAAATGGTGTTATGCAAACTGTTGAGACTGAAGGCAGATAAATCCCCAGGGCCTGATGGTCTGCATCCCAGAGTACTCAAGGAGTGGTCTGAGAATTCGTGGATGCATCAGTGATTATTTCCTAATGTTCTATAGACACTGGATCAGTTCCGGTGGACAAGAGGGTAGAGAATGTAAACCCACTTTTTAAGAAAGGAGGGAAAGATAAAACAGGGAATTATAGACCAGTTAGCCTGATGTTGGTAGTGTGGAAGATGCTTGAAGATGTAACAGCATTTGGAAAGTAGTAACAGGATCGGTTAAAGTCAGCATGGATTTATGAAGGGGAAATCAAGCTTGACTAATCTTCTGGAATTTATTGAGGATGTAACAAGTAGAATGGATAAGGGAGAGCCAGTGGATGTGGTGGATCTAGACTTTCAAAAAGCCTTTGACAAGGTCCCACACAAGAGATTAGTGTGCAAAACTAGAACACGTGGTATTGGGACAAGCTATATACATGGATACAAAACTGATTGGCAGACAGGAAACAAAGAGTAGGAATCAGACACAGATGGGAAGTGACACCTGTCTGCCAATCAGTGAGTCCAGATTTGTCAGTACCGATGAGCTGTAACCAAGGGAAACATGTGAATTAAGTGTACAACAGAGGGATAAAGGACAATAGCAGGTACATAGTGGTTTGCAAGTAACATCACAGGTAGATAGGGTGGTCCAAAAGGCTTTCGGCACATTAGCCTTCATGTGACAGAGCATTGAGTATAGACACTGGGTGGCCATGTTGCAGTTGTATAAGAGGTTGGTCAGGCTGCATTTAGAGTATTGTGTTCAGTTTTAGGTACATGGCTATCGGGAAATGGTGTCAAGCTGGAAAGGGCGTGGGGAATGTGTAGGAAGGAAGTGCAGATCTGGTTTTAATCAAAGGTAGACATAAAATCCTGGAGTAACTCAGTGGCTCACTATGAAGAAGGGTCTCAACACGAAATGTCACCTATTCCTTCTCTCCAGAGATGCAGCCTGACCCACCCACTGAGTTACTCCAGCATTTTGTATCTGAGGCGTAGAGAAGATTTACGAGGATGTTGCCAGGACACGAGGGCCTGATCTAGAGGGAGAGGTAAAAACTTTGTTATTAGAATTTCAAATGTTGGACTTTAAAGGGTTAACGCAGGTTCAGTATCCATAATGAATCACATCTGTAATGAGCACTGATTCCATCTTGCTGCTCTATCTATCCACGCTGGTAAACACGGCACGTGTAGATGTATTAATTTGTTATTTTCATCTTCATTAACAGTAGTTTAGTGCCTCTCTCTCTCAGGCATTCAATGTAAAGAATAACACATAATGCTGAATATTAAAATGTAGCTACATATGTGAGAAAAGGGTAGTTGTGGTAATTGTGATGCTGTACCCTTCACCCCCAGTTGAAATATTAGTTACAGCCGGTGGGTGAACACTAGCTGTGGCTCTGTTCAATCTGCAGTTTATTTTGTAGTCAACTACTTCAGACCAGTCGACAGGTAGATGTGAATTCAAACCCACAGACCACACGGCAAGGTCGGTCTGCTGAGAGTAAATGTACATCAGAATTCCCTTATATTCTCCCCGCTAGATCCCTCTCATCATCTTATACACCTCTATAAGATCACCCTTCTTCCTCCTGCCTGTGCTTCAAGGAATAGGGTCCCTGCCTACTCAACCACTCCCCACAGCCCAGACCCTGGCTGCTGCATCCTTGTAAAATGTATCTGTAAAGTTTCTAGTTTGGCAAAATCTTTCCAATAACACAGTGCCCTGAACTGAACACAACACTCCAAATGTGGCCACACTAAGGTCTGATGCAACTGCAACATGACCTCCCAACCTCTATACTCAATATCAGGTAAAGGCCAATGTGCCAAAAGCCTTTTTGACTACAGCAACTGTGATTCCACCTTCAAGGAACTGTGCACCTGCACTCCAATATCCCTCTGCTCTACAATTGTACCTAGAGCCCGATCATTCACTGTATAGATCCCCCCATGTTAGACTTCCCAAAATGCAATAGCTCACAATTCTCTGCATTAAATTCCATCAACCATTCCCCAGCACACGTGGCCAATCGATCAAAATCCTACTGCAATTAATCACAAGCATCTTCACTATCTGCAAAACCACCCACTTTTGTATCATCTGGAAACTTGCTAAACTTGCTCTGTAAGTTCTCATCCAAATCATTGATGTAGATGACAAACAGTAACGGGCCCAGCACTGAACACTGAGGCACACCACTAGTCACAGGCCTCCAGTCTGAGAAGCAACCTTCCTTCCAACATCCCCCTCTGCTTCCTTCCCTGAAGCAAATTCCAATCCATTCAGCTATCTCTCCTTGTAACTATATAAAGGTACAAACTAAAAAGTACGACGGCAAACTTTAAGGAACATTTAGACAGGTGCATGGACAGACAGACAGGCCATTTATAGGAATATGGGGATGGGACATGTTGGCCGGTGTGGGCAGGCAGGCCGGCAGGCTGGGCTGAAGATGCTGTGAGACTCTATGTCTCTATAGCTCTATAACTGGAGGGTATGTGTGTGTGTGGACAAATTGTGCAGTAAGATATTCCTCACTTGGACATGGATCTCTGTGCTGGGATCGGAGAACAGATTCATTTTAAGACAAATCCGGTTAATCACACTTTTTAACATTATTATTGCAGCAGTTTGTCCAATGGTCACACATGGATAGGTAACCTGCAAACATGTCCAATCTTCTACAGTGGGTCAGCACAAGGCAAATGTCAGTGTTGCCACTGGTGAAAGTATATCTGGGTAGTGTGCGACGGAACTGGGAACTGGTTGTTATTTCAAATGTTTGACTATAAAGGGTTAACTGAAGTTCAGTATCCATAATTAATCTCATCTGTAATGAGCATTAACTTCATCTTGCTGCTCTATCCACGCTGGTAAACACAGCACGTGAAGATGCATCAACGTTATCTTCATCTTAATTAACAGTGGTTAGAAATACTAATTGCCTCTCTCTGGGATACAATGGAAAGAAAAACACATAATGCGGAAAATTAAAGTGTAGCTTAAGATCTTAGAAAGTGGTAGTTAAGTAACGGTGCTGTTTCTTTCGTCCAGTGGGAATATTATTTCCAGCCGGTGAACACTAGCTGTGGCTCCGTTCAGTCTGCAGTTTATTTTGTCGTGAACTATTTCAGATAGTTGACAGATAGGTGTGAATTCAAACCCACGGATCAGACAGCAAGGTCGGTCTGAGTGTAAATGTCCAACTCATCGGCCTAGGCTGTCCACGCAGCGGTACAGAGAAAGCTGCCACACACACACAGACTTGATTGATGTGCTTGTTTATCAAGTAATTCAAGAGAGCATGTCTCCCATCATGCAGTGTAAAGCTGGTATCGGTACAAAGTGGAATCAACACTTCAATGAGCCGCAGGGACTGTAATTAAAAATGACCAGTTTATTGGACAGGCAATTCTATGATGTTTTAATCTGTATCTTTGAGAAACGTGGACACCTGTTGATGTTTCATTCATCTGATTCAAGGCCAGAGTTTAGTGGTGACTAAATATCCAAACAGTTGTCAGGTCACCGTTTAAAAACAGTTTATTTGTTAGTGCTGTACCTGGCACAAACTTCACACACAGGTTTACTGTGTTTCATAGAGAGGGAGAGTGTACTTTAGTTCATCTGGACTATTCCCAATGGCTGGCATATGATAAGCAGTGACATGAGGAGAGAGAGAGAAGGGGGGGGGTGAGAGGGGAGATTGATGGAGGGGAGAGGGAGAGGGAGAAGATAGAGAGAGGGTGGGGTGAGAGAGAGAGAGAGAGAGAGAGAGAGAGAGAGAGAGAGGGAGAGGGAGAGAGGAACCGGGGTCTCTGACGCTGTGAGGCAGCAACTCTACAGCTACACCACCGTGACGCACTAGTGTGTGAACGGGCGATCGCTGGTCACAGGTTCTAGGAGCAGAATTAGGCCATTCGACCCATCAAGTCAACTCCACCATTCAATCATAGCTGATCTATCTCTCCTTCCTCACCCCATTCTCCTGCCTTCTCCCCATAACACCCGACACCCACACTAATCAACAATCTATGTATCTCCGCCCTACATATATCCACTGACTTGTGGCCTCCACCGCTGTCTGTGGCAACGAATCCCACAGATTCACCACCCTCTGGCTAAAGAAATTCCTCCTCATCTCCTTCCTAAAGGAACGTCCTTTAATTCTGAGTCTGTTCCCTCTGGTCCAGTTCCAGTTCTGGGGAAGGTGGGACCAGTACAAACAGGACGGTCTGCACCTGGGCTGGAATGGAACCAATGTCCTTGGGGGAGTGTTTGCTAGTGCTGTCGGGGAGGATTTAAACTAACGTGGCAGGGGGATGGGTACAAGAGCAGAGAGGCAGGGGGGTGTAAAATGCGGGTAGAAACAATAGGTAGCAAGGTGAAAAGTGGCAGGCAGACACATCCAGGGCAAAAATCAAAAAGGGCCACTTTTCAACATAATTGTATAAGGAGTAAGAGTGTTGTAAAGACAAGCCTGAAGGCTTTGTGACTCAATGCAAGGAGTATTCGTAATAAGGTGGATGAGTTGAATGTGCAGATAGTTATTAATGACTATGATATAGTTAGGATCACGTAGACATGGCTCCAGGGTGACCAAGGCTGGGAGCTGAACATCCAGGGATATTCAATATTCAGGAGGGATAGACAAAAAGGGAAAGGAGGTGGGGTAGCGTTGCTGGTTAGAGAGCAGATTAACGCAATAGAAAGGGAGGACATTAGCTTGGAGGATGTGGAATCGGTATGGGTAGAGCTGCGAAACACTAAGGGGCAGTAAACGCTAGTGGGAGTGGTGTACCGGCCACCTAACGGTAGTAGTGGAGTTGGGGATGGTATCAAACAGGAAATTAGAAATGCGTGCAACAAAGGTAAAACAGTTATAATGGGTGACTTCAATCTACATATAGATTGGGTGAATCAAATTGGCAAGGGTGCTGAGGAAGAGGATTTCTTGGAATGTATACGGGATAGTTTTCTAAACCAACATGTAGAGGAACCAACGAGAGAGCAGGCTATTCTAGATTGGGTATTGAGTAATGAGGAAGGGTTAGTTAGCAGTATTGTTGTGCGTGGCCCCTTGGGCAAGAGTGACCATAATATGGTTGAGTTCTTCATTAGGATGGAGAGTGACATCGTTAATTCAGAAACAAGGGTCCTGAACTTAAAGAAAGGTGACTGTGAGGGTATGAGACGTGAATTGGCCAAGATAGACTGGCCAATGAGTCTTAAAGGGTTGACGGTGGATATGCAATGGAAGGCATTTTAAGACTGCATGGATGAACTACAACAATTGTTCATCCCAGTTTGGCAAAAGAATAAATCAGGGACGGTAGTGCATCCATGGATAACAAGTGAAATCAGGGATAGTATCAAAACAAAAGAGGAAACCTACAAATTAGCCAGAACAAGCAGCCTACCAGAGGACTATGAGAAATTCAGAGTCCAGCAGAGGAGGACAAAAGGCTTAATTAGGAAAGGGAAAATTGATTATGAAAGAAAACTGGCAGGGAACATAAAAAAAGTTGTTATAGATATGTCAAGAGGATAGGTCCCTTGCAGTCAGAAACAGGCGAATTGATCATGGGGAACAAGGACATGACAGACCAATTGAATAATTACTTTGGTTCTATCTTCACTAAGGAAGACATAAATAATCTGCCGGAAATAGCAGGGGACTGGGGGTCAAATGAGATGGAGGAACTGAGTGAAATCCAGGTTAGCCGGGAAGTGGTGTTAGGTAAATTGAATGGATTAAAGTCCGATAAACCCCCAGGGCCGGATAAGCTGCATCCCAGAGTAGTTAAGGAAGTAGCCGCAGAAATAGTGGATGCATTAGTGATAATTTTTCAAAACTCTTTAGATTCTGGAGTAGTTCCTGAGGATTGGAGGGTAGCTAATGTAACCCCACTTTTTAAAAAGGGAGGGAGAGAGAAAACGCGGAATTACAGACCTGTTAGTCTAACGTCCGTAGTGGGGAAACTGCTAGATTCAGTTATTAAAGATGGGATAGCAGCACATTTGGAAAGTGGTGAAATTATTGGACAAAGTCAGCATGGATTTACAAAAGATAAATCATGTCTGACGAAGCTTAAAGAATTTTTCGAGGATGTAACTAGTAGAGTGGATAAGGGAGAACCAGTGGATGTGTTATATCTGGACTTTCAGAAGGCTTTCGACAAGGTCCCACATAAGAGATTAGTATACAAACTTAAAGCACACGGTATTGGGGGTTCAGTATTGATGTGGATAGAGAACTGTCTGGCAGACAGGAAGCAAAGAGAAGGAAGAGACGGGTCCTTTTCACAATGGCAGGCAGTGACTAGTGGGGTACCGCAAGGCTCAGTGCTGGGACCTCAGCTATTTACAATATATATTAATGATCTGGATGAGGGAATTGAATGCAACATCTCCAAGTTTGCGGATGACACGAAGCTGGGGGGCAGTATTAGCTGTGAGGAGGATGCTAGGAGTCTGACTTGGATAGGTTGGGTGAGTGGGCAAAGGCATGGCGGATGCAGTATAATGTGGATAAATGTGAGGTTATACACTTTGGTGGCAACAACAGGAAAGAAGACTGTTATCTGAATGGTGGCCGATTAGGAAAAGGGGAGATGCAGCGAGACCTGGGTGTCATGGTACACCAGTCATTGAAAGTAGGCATGCAGGTGCAGCAGGCAGTGAAGAAAGCGAATGGTATGTTAGCATTCATAGCAAAAGGATTTGAGTATAAGAGCAGGGAGGTTCTACTGCAGTTGTACAGGGTGTTGGTGAGACCACACCTGGAGTATTGCGTACAGTTTTGGTCTCCTAATCTGAGGAAAGGCATTCTTGCCATAGAGGGAGTACAGAGAATGTTCACCAGACTGATCCCTGGGATGGCAGAACTTTCATATGAGGAAAGACTGGATTGACTCGGCTTGTACTCGCTAGAATTCATACGATTGAGGGGGGATCTTATAGAAACTTACAAAATCCTTAAGGGGTTGGACAGGCTAGATGCAGGAAGATTGCTCCCAATGTTGGGGAAGTCCAGAACAAGGGGTCACAGTTTAAGGATAAGAGGGAAGATGTTTAGGATCGAGATGAGGAAATATTTTTTTACACAGAGAGCGGTGAATATGTGGAATTCTCTGCCACAGAAGGTAGTTGAGGCCAGTTCATTGGCTATATTTAAGAGGGAGTTAGATATGGCCCTTGTGGCTAAAGGGATCAGGGGGTATGGAGAGAAGGCAGGGATGGGATACTGAGTTGGATGATCAGCCATGATCATATCAAATGGCGGTGCAGGCTCGAAGGGCCGAATGGCCTACTCCTGCACCAATTTTCTATGTTTCTATGTTTCTATGTTTCTATGGTCCTAAACTCTCCCACTAGTGGAAACATCCTCTCCACATCCACTCTATCCAGGCCTTTCACTATTCAGTGACTATTCTATGAGCAAACAAGCAATGTAGATTCCTTGGTGAACTATTGGACAGGAGGTCTAGATTCTAAACAATCCTCTGTCACAGTCAATCAGAAAATGACAGTGCTTCCATGGTTAGTCTTGGATTCCTTGGTGATGGGTGACGTATCCATTCTTACACTATACAGCAAGCTGAAGGTGGGGAAAGATGAACCTTCATCAGCTGTTTTTTCCTGCTCTCTGTATTCCTAGAAAGGTGTCTCTACATTTAAGAATTTATTTTGGTTAAGATGAGATAACTAAATTTATTGCATTCATTTGGAGATTTGGCTTACACCTTGGCCTGTATTCACTGCACTGTTTCATACTGAAACAGGGAGATTAGACATATGCATTTGAAAACCGATTCGCGTGAGTACGACATGAGAGTAACTCAAACACCTCATGTCTCGCAGGAGAGGAGTTGTTGCTGGGTGAGGGGAGGGGCACCACATGCAGACCTCGAGGATGGACAATGAAACCAGGGCAGGTTTTCTGTGTTGATGCCTGAATCACCCACTCCAAACCGATGTACTATGTATCCTATTTATTAGTTAGTATGTACATGGAAGCAGGTTTTCCAGAGTTGCCCTGTTCACTGGGGTGGGGTGTTAGGGGCACGATGCAGTGTAAAACATCAGAAAATTAGACTACAACTAGAAAACGATGAATTGATTGGCAATACACACCTTCCGTGCCACCACCACCTTTTCAATTGAGTCATTCTCAAAAGCCTCCTCATATTCCTCGTATGTTTCATTTTCAATGGTTTGCTTCCTGGGCGCTGGTCTGACATGTCTGGAAAGAAAACAGCAGTATAAACAGTAACACAGTAGCCCCACCTTCTCAAAGAAATGTCATCGATACCAAGGGCTGGGAAGAACACAGGGCTTTCAAGGAATCTTCTCCAAGGACTTTGAAGCAGCTGCTTTCGACAGTCAGTGGATTCCTCTACAAGCGGTTTGATGGAGCCGAACAGGAAAGACCATTTCTTGAATTGGAGGAAGCAAGGGTATAGAAACTAGCAAAAATGCCAGGGGAAGAGAAGGAGAAATTATTTTTCACTCTGCAAATTATGACCTAGGTTATATTCCCTTAAAAAGTGGTAAAAAAAACTCAATGATAATATATATGTTTTAAAACAATTCAAAGGCGCATGTCAAAGAGGAAAGGGGGGAGCATTAAGTGGATACATCGTTCAGAGCTAGTACAAGCAGAATTATGTAATTCCACATGGTTCTTCAGATTCTATCAAGTAACAGTGGGGGCAGAATTGCTGCCTTACAGCGCCAGAGACCCAGGCTCAATCCTGACTGTAGGTGCTGTTTGTGTGTAGTTTACAATTTCTCCCTGTTACTGCGTAGGTTTTCTCCAGGTATTCTGGTTTCCTCCCACATCCCAAAGACGTGAGGGTTTGTAGGCTATTTGGATTGGTTAAAATTGTAATTTGTCCCTCGTGTGTAGGATTGCACTAGTGTACGGGATGATTGCTGGTCAGCGCAGACTCAGTAGGACGAAGGGCCTGTTTCCACGCTGTATCTCTAAAGCCTAAAGTAACTAACGTGTTTCTTTTAACAACCTTGGAAGAATAAGATGTCATTAGTGCGTCCAAAGACTAATGACATTTTATTTTTCCAAGGTTGCTAAAAGTGATGGGCGAAATGGATGTGCCATCCTAAAAAGGATCGTATCTCAGATATGTTTCTGGGAGTGGGCGCGTTCTTGATCGCATCAACTTTACCCTTGATGGGGTGTAGACTATCCTTGTAAATCTTATGACCCAAGTACTCTACCTAGTTCTAAAATAACTCACACTTTTGTGCCTTCACTCTTACACTGTGTGTCTCAAGGCGTGTGAGT
Organism: Amblyraja radiata; assembly: GCF_010909765.2. Lineage (NCBI taxonomy): Eukaryota > Metazoa > Chordata > Chondrichthyes > Rajiformes > Rajidae > Amblyraja > Amblyraja radiata. The sequence goes on from NW_022630168.1 coordinate 234,046, forward strand.
ACCACTTCCAACCTTTCATCATGTGTCTGCCTGCCAGGGGCTGAGATGAGGATGTCATCCAAGTGACACACCACACCTTCAATTCCGGCTAGAATTTGTGTCATAAACCCTTGAAAAATCCCAGGGACTGATGATATGCCAAATGGGAGCCTATTGAACTGAAACAATCCCAAATGCGTGTTGATAGTCAGCTTGGATTTAGATTCTCCCTAAACTAATCTAATCTAAAACAAAGCAAATGAAAGCCGTTGAGCCATTGGCAACAGAATGTCCTCCTTTAACCAGACGGAATCTCCTTCGTCAAGGAGTTGAATAATTTGTGGCTCTACGACACCACCCTATGGAAATTGACTGCCGTGTTTGCTACCATCATCGACACTACAAACGTTGTTTGCTGGACAAAGCAACAAGGGATAATCCCATTTGATCGTATGGCACAATAGAAATGCAACTGATATCCCAGTTCAAGTAGAACCAAACCTTAGCTCAGCCAATTCATTCTTGCAGGACGGATCTTGCTCTCTGCGCTCCTGCTGTGTTGATTGTTGAATGCTTTCCAGTTCTTTCTTTTCATGCAAAATGAAAATAGTGCTCAATCTTTATACACACATGAATGCAAAACAAGATTACAACATATCTTTGCTGTGTCCATCTTGGAATCTTTTAAATCAGAAAATAAATAAATACACAGATATTTAGTCATCATATGCATCCTGAGGCACAAGTCCCACCAATGAGCAATGTCATGGCTTCATCTTTAGTACCTTGAGATTTAGTATCCTGCTCAATTTATTAATTGTTGCAAGGGCTTGTTTCCGTGCATGTCATTAGTACTCTGAAAGTGCTCTTTTAAAAAGTCCCTTTGTTTAAGGGTTCTTTAAGGGACTTTGTTTAAGCTGTCCTTGTGCAACTATCCATAGCTCTTTAAAGATGGATTTCTCATTCTCAAGGTTTAATTTGCTGTTGCTTTTGCAACAACTCCTTCAACTGATTATCCTTCAAAGACAGGATCTGGTTTAGCTACTCCCTGTACTGAACCAACTGTGCTTTTAGCAGCGCGTTGTCAGAATTAAGGTCATCCATCTGAAGCTGTTGGGAGATATGCTGCCAATGTGATCATCGGTGCACTGGCGGCAGGTCAACCATCAATGGAGTAGTTGTTGACATCGGAAGCATTGGAGAAGTCTAACAGCTTAGCTATTGCTCAGTTTACAACTTCACTTGCTGTACTTTGGCCAGAAGGTATAAAACACGAGAATGTTCTTCTGTTTGTGACAAAAGTTGTATTCCCTCATAAATAATAGTATCCTAAATATTAATAGAAACGTTTACTTCCTTGCACATGAATTCACAATACAGTTGTACCAAGGAACAACAAAGTTGCTGTATTAACAACCCTTTAAATTTCCCAAATGTAGTTACTTGGTATCAAGCTAAAATGAATTCACCAATGCTCTACTAATTAACGCTCTATTAAGCGTAAAATGTTGAGTGAACTCAAGCATTAAATTTCCACCGATATATAAAATCAAAGTTTAAATTGAAAGTGTCAGACTGAGCACATACCATAAGCTTTTGGCCAGCTGTGGTCTGCTTTGTCCATCCTTGACCCTGTCCTTGTATCTGAAGATCCCCCACTTCCTCCTCCAGCTCCTGCAGTTCTGAGATCAAATCTGGATCGGAGCAGAACCAGTCATCCTCAATCAGTTTTGTGCCACAGGAAGACACGTCGTTCAGAAAGACAGCATGAACACAGACACAATATGGACTGATTGGACCCTGGTGACCGTCGCTGCCTTGTGGCTTCTCCAAGTTAAGATGTTAGTTTCTGACTGGGCTAAAACACCTTGCAGCTGGCTTTAAATTTTAAAAGCTTGCAGTAACAAAGCTAAATTAACATCACTGGTATCACAGAGACAACTGTATAGATATAATTTCAGTATTTTTTCAGGAGAGGCAGATTTGTAATTTAATCTGCAAATCCATTAATAAACTGAGTGAAGCCTGTGTCGTGGCCATTTGGACAAAATGGTAAGTGTTCTACATTTGCAATTACCAATGTAAATATAGGGGGGAAATAAATCCTTTCGCATTGAAAAATTATAAGGAAGTTTGGTTCATTTTACTTACATCAGATAATGGATGGAATAAACTATGGGTTAAAACAGTGTTCCCTTTCATTACTAAATAGTCCAAAGAGGTGTACAGCACAGAAACATGTCCTTTTCCATCCAATGTGTCTGTGCCGACTATCATGCCATCTAGTTTAACCCCACTTGCCCGTGTTAACTAAACATCCTAGTCTTTCAGTGAAACTTGCGTATTCATCAAAACTCACTCTAAAGTATGTAATAGGAAATTTAACTGCATGTTTAATGCAGAGCTAAATGTTATCAAATGATTAGATTAACGAATTAACTAAATAATTCAATGAAAGTATATTTTAGTTGGGGTTTATAACAATTTTGGAAAATGAGCAGTAACTTTAACTGGATTCTACTAATCATTTTAGTACATTACTAGGACATTCATTTCATCAGGTCCCACATGGTAGGCAAGTGCAGAAGATTTGGGCACATGTAATGCAAGGTGGGCTAGCCAGTTGGATCTAAATAGGAGGCAGTGATGGAAGGATGTTTTTCTGATGGGAAATCTGTGATTATTGTGGTACCACAGGGATCACAGCTGAGATTTCCGTTGCCCGAGCGAGGAGGTTTGTCCAAGGTCATAGCAGGATATAGATGAGATGGAAAGTTGGCTGGAGCACAGACAGATATAATTTGGGAAGTAAAAATGGTTGTAGGACAGGTCAGGGCACTGATGAATGTTGATGAATAGAGACTTAGAGGTCCAAGTCCAAAGTTCTCAAAATTTAGCAGGGCAACAGACTGGTGAAGAAAGTATATGGCATGGTTGCTGTCGTAGGTGTGGGTATGGAATATAATAGCTGGGATGTTTTATTGCAACTTTACAAAACACTAGTTAGGCCACACTTGAAGGGTTGTGTGCAGTTCCTGTCAGCACACTATGTATGAACTGCAGAGGCTGGTTTACAAAAACAGACACAAAGTGCTGGAGTAACACAGCATCTCCGGTAACATGGGAAGGCGGCGTTTCAGGTTGGGCCTCTTCTACTGTCTGATCAGCGATAGATTTGGAGAAAATGGAGAGAAAATTCACAAGGATGTTGCCTGGATTGGAGAACTTTAGTTATGGGGAGAAACTGGATGGATGGGGCTCTTTTTCCCTGGAGTGAGAAAGTTAAGGAGTGACTGATAGAAGTATGTAAGATTATGTGAGGCAGGGTAGAGAGCCAAAATCTTTTTTCCATGGTAGAGTTCCAAAACAAGAGAACATAAGTTTAAGGTAAGAAGAGGAAGTTGTAAAGGCGATCTGAGGGAAAGTTTATTTCTCTCCCCCGAGAGGGCTTTGGATCTGGAACTTGCTGCCAAAGGAGGCAGAATGAAATGCAATTAAAACATTTTTAAAGTAATTTTAGACAAACACGTAATAGGCAAAGCATAGAAGGAGACATTTATAATGCAGGCAAATGAGATAAGTGTAGATGGGAAACAAAAATCAGCATGGACTTGGTGAGATGAAAGGCCATTCCTGTGCTGCACAACTCAGATTCTAAATACATCATCTTACTAGGCAAAATATTTTGAACCATCTGTTATCATCATAAGCTAATTACGGAAACAATTCAGCATTGCTGTCAGTAATTATAAGAGCCATGAGAGGCTTAAGGGTGTAAAAGAACCAAGGACTAAACGATTCACAAATAAAAGAAAGCTTGTCGCAGCTAACAAGCAACATTTGTTCTGAACAAATGGATGGAACAAGGGGAGAAAATTCAGCCCAAACAAATTTTCAGGGTACAGAATTCACTATTGTGCAATGGTAAAAGTTGCATAGGAAGGTGGGAATGATCAATGGCAAATCATATTCCACAGGAACTGCACATCAACACTTCTGAGCAGGGTATGTTCTAGAGTCACAGCACAATTTAGCTAGTGAAGTGCCTTTGTCTCGACTGAAATATTGACAACAGATCCCAAAATAGAGGTGCACTCAACTTTCAAGTCATCAAGATCAAATCAAGTCATTCAGTTCTTAAATATTTTAAGTTAAAACAAAGTAAACTGTATGGTTCGTTTAAGAGGGAACCAGAGAGCACCACAATTTACCTTCTTTTTTTTCTTCAACTTGATTCATCTTTAATTCCATCACAGTCCACTCATTGTTGTCATGGCTCGGTGTTGGTTTATAATCCGTTTCTTGCCACTTCACCAGTTCCTCTGCAGATTCAGATTCACTTATCTACAGACACATTACACACAAAGCAACATCATCCACTCATCTAACTGGCCAATTAGATGCTTGATGCCATAAGAAACAGAAACGCTTCGGCATGATAAAAGAGTAATGATTCTCTATGTTTGCCTCCGGGACATATTTAATTAACAAAATAGCAAGCTGATTTGAAGTTTAGAGTTATTCGGCAAGACGACCAGAGGTGGAATAAGCATTAAAAAAGGAACATCATGGTGAAAAATATAGTTTAAAAAAGTTTACCATTTTTTATTCTCTGCTGGAAATGATTAGATGATTTCAGTGATTTTCAGATTTAAGTAAAATTATTTTAATTGTCTTTAAGATAAATGGACCTATGGGCAATAAAGCACTGACTTGTTCCTATTAATGTACCCCTTCAAGACATATTGTTACGTCATTAGAATTGCAAGTTGTAGATTTGGATAATTGGAAACTTTTATTACGTTAAAAAATCAGCCCTTGAGCCTTATTCATTCTATCACATGATCATGTCTGATTTGATCTGTGATCTAAACATTTACCTTATCCCCATAACCCTCAACTTCCCGCAGTGTAAAATTCTAGCTGGCTAACCCTTGAATATACTGAATGGTTTCTCCACCCACAGATCTGGAGGGTAAAGAACTCAAAAGATTCTCAACCATCAGAGGAAAAATGTCAAGTACTTTGGATCCGTCTTCACTGAGGAGGATACAAGCAATCTTCCTGATGTACTAGTGGCCAGAGGATCTCTGGTGACGGAGGAACTGAAGGTAATCCACATTAGGCAGGAAATGGTGTTGGGTAGATTCCCGGGGCCTGATGGTCTGCATCCCAGGATACTTAAGAAAGTGGCTCTAGAAATCAGGACGCATTGGTGATAATTTTCCAATGTTTTATAGATTCAGGATCAGGTCCTGTAGATTGGAGGGTAGCTAATGTTATCCCTCTTTTTGAGAAAGGCGGGAGAGACAAAACAGGGAATTATATACCAGTTAGCCTGACGTCGGTGGTGGGGGAGCTGCTAGAGCCAATTATAAAAGATCAAATAGCGGCACATTTGGATAGCAGTAACAGGATCGGTCCAAGTTAGCATGGATTTACGAAGGGTTTCATGCTAGACTCATCTGTAATTTTTTGAGGCTGTAACTAGGAAAATGGACAAGGGAGAGCCAGTGGATATAGTATACCTGGACTTTCAGAAAGCATTTCATATAGGTCCCACATGGGGGATTAGTGGGAAAAATTAGGGCATATGGTATTAGGGCTAGAGTGCTGACATGGATAGAAAATTGGTTGGCAGACAGGTAACAAAGAATAGGGATTAACAGGTCCCTTTCAGAATGGCAGGCAGTGACTAGTTGGGTACTGCAAGACTCTGTGCAGATATTTACAATATACATTAATGATTAAGATGAAGGGAATCAAAGTAACATCAGCAAATTTGTAGATGACACAAAGCTGGGTGGCAGTGTGAACTGTGAGGAGGATGCTTATCAGGGTGCCGTTATCCACTTTGGTAGCAAAAACAGGAAGGGTGATTACTATCTAAATGATGTCAAGTTGGAAAAAGGAAAAGATCCGGGGGTCCTTGTTCATCAGTCAATGAAAGTAAATATGCAGCAGGCAGTGAAGAAAGCGAATGGCATGTTGGACAACAAGAGGAGTTGAGTACAGGAGCAGAGAGGTCCTTCTGCAGTTGTATAGGGCCCCAGTGAGACCACTCCTGGAGCATTATATGCAGGACATTCTTGCTATTGAAGGAGTGCAGCATAGGTTTACAAGGTTAATTCCCAGGGTGCCGGGACTATCATATACTGAGAGAATGGAGCGACTGAGCTTGTTTAGAAGGATGAGAGGGCATCTTATTGAAACAGATAAGATTATTAAGGGCTTGGACACGCTAGAGGTAGGAAACATGTTCCTGATGTTGGGGGATTCCAGAACCAGGTGCCACAGTTTAAGAATAAGGGGTAAGCCATTTAGAACGGAGACGAGGAAACACTTTTTCACATAGAGAGTTATGAATCTGTGGAATTCTCTGCCTCAGAAGCGGTGGTGGCCGGTTCTCTGGATACTTTCAACAGTGAGCTAGATAGGGCTCTGAAAGATAGCAGAGTCAGGGGATATGGGTAGAAAGCAGGAACGGGCTACTGGTTGGGGATGATCAGCCATGATCGCATTGAATGGCGGTGCTGGCTTGAAGGGCCGAATGGCCCACTCCTGCACCTATTGCCTATTGTCTATTGCAGCTTTGAAGCCAATCCTTATCCTGAGGCTATGCCCTTTAGGTCTAGACTAAAGGACCTTCTTTTTGGAAGGAGATGAGGTAACATTTCTTTACCCAGAGGGTGGTGAATCTGTGTAATTCTTTGCCACAGATGGCGGTAGAGGCCAAGTCAGTGGATATTTTTAAGGCACAGATAGATTCTTGATTAGTACAGGGGTCTGAGATTATGAGGGGAAGGTAGGAAAATGGGGTTAGGAGGGAGTAATTGATCAGCCATGATTGAATGGTGGGGTAGACTTGATGGGCCGAATGACCTAATTCTACTATTCCTTATGACCGTATAATATTAATAGGCGTCTGGAAATACTCTGTTGCTTCCCCAACCACACCAGCTAATTCAGTAAACTTTCTCCATGTCCAAGGTGTGTGGTAATGCATACAGAAACCATCTGGTGTGGAACCAAATAGCAACCCTCAGATGCAAGCATCAAGCCAAAAAGTAAGGATGATGATAGAAAAGAGCAAAACAAAAATTTACTTAAATGACCCATTTTAAACAAAAAATCTGAATAAGCAATATAAAATTATTTGTAAAATGCAATGTAATATTAATTAGCAGGTACTTGAGACTCTTGAATCTGTGCAGAATGCGCACACTTGGAATTAAGATTGTACGTGGGGGAATTAAATGCATCACAAATTCTCCCAACCTGGGAAGCTGCTCCCTTGGTAACTTGTTCTAAACCTACTTGCATGTTCTGGTATTGCTCTTCATATGTTTCCAATATTTTTTGAAGCTTCTCTGCAAGAAAACACACATCACCATTTAAATAAAGAGAACGAGGAAGAGTCCCTGACCTGATACATCACCCATTATTTCTCTACACAGATGCTGCATGGCCCGCTGACTTATTCCAGGTTTATGTGTCTATCTTCTGTTTAAACCAGCAACTGCAGTTCCTTTACACAAGAGAATGAAGGATCTCTAACCAAATAACCCTTCCATTCTCTATCTCCCCGTCTCTACCCCACCCTAGCCCTCTTGCTAATTTCACCATTTATATTCCTTCATGAGCACCTCATCCCCAGCCAACAATGGACCATTGTCAGCTCCACCCCCCCCCCCCCCCCTCACCCCGAGTCATCGATGCGGGCTCTGCTTTATTCTGTACCTCCCCATACCTCTAATTTCCCCCTCCCTGACTCTCGGTCTGATGGAGGGTCTTGATCAGAAACAACACCTATTCGTTTCTTCAGAGATGCTGCCTGACCTGCTGACTCGAGCATTTTGTATCTATCTTCGGTGTAAATCAGCATCCCCAGTTCCTTCTTACCCAATGAAAGTCATACTATACACACACCATTTTGTGCCTCGACGTATTGTGGCCAGTTCACTTTTAGGTGTAACTGGTCGTCCTCCTCTTCATAGTCAATCTCCGCATCTTTGTGCTCCAGCAGAAGCTTCTGAGCAGAAACAAGCTGGGTAGAAATAAGTTTAGTGTCAATTAAAGCCAAGGGATGTCTAATGGTCTGTGAAATAGCCACCATTCAAATTCTGGATTAAATATTTTGCTTTATGACTGTACAGGCAGGTAAGACTAGTGTAGATGGGGCATGTTGGTCAATGTGGGTAAGTTGGGCTGAAGGGCCTGTTTCTGAGCAGTATGACTCTCGAAATAATTTTAGCATGCATTATACTTTTAATGTGCCACTGCCGACAGCTCCATTCTACCACAACTATTTTATGATTGAATTTTCCTGCAGGCTCGCATCTATCCCATGTCACTTACTCTTCAGAAAGGGGTTCTACACGGAATGGAGTGAGCAGTGAAATGTAGGGAAGCATTCCTTCATACAGTTGAGCCCAGATTAAAAATATACAATGTACATAACTAACTATGTAAACAAAAATGTTTTAAATTGCTTCCTACAATGCTTCAACAACTCACGGTATATCAAACCATCAATTTTCCTTTTTTGAAAAGATGAAGTCATTTCATTCCAGGTAAATGGCAAACAGATCAATATTCAGTTAATCGTCACCAGGTGCAAGGGACTTATATTTGGGGTACCTGTACATTGTCCAGCTCCTCTTGGATCTGCTCGATTTTAGACAGGTATGAAGCTTCCATTGACAAGGAACTGTCCTCTGATCTTACAGCCTCTTGGTACAGAAGCGTCACTTGTTCTTTAAGAAAGAGAAAGGAAAAAACACCCATAATGATCTGATATTTGTTGTAAATAAAGCAATACCTCCACAGTTTGCAATTTTTTCCACTGCAGTTAATGGCAATTAGTGAAAATCATATGTTCTACTAATTACCGGCATTTGAAATCATAAAATATCCTTGAAATGCTACAATTCATTAAGCTTGAAGATTGCTCAGGCACAATGGTAATTCTCATTTACATATTTATCCAATGATAAATTCCTTAACTATTACTAGTGAGAAATGATTAGAAGCTTGAATAAAGCTCCACAGAAAATGTGTCTCCTCAACATTTTGGAAATTAAGGTATAAAGTTATTTAATCCCAAAACAAACAAAATGATCATTCTCCACTGCTCCATTAAAACCCTTATTTATTTTAAATTATTCCAAATGAATATCCTCTTCTGCTGCTGAATATAGTCTCTCTACCTTGTCCCTGGTTTCACCCTCACTTCCGTAAACTGTCATGCAAACACAGCTCAAGTCTCACAGAGATAAGACATTCATGGAGATAATGAAGTGTCATGGTTGCTCTGTGGACTTCTCATTTAAAAGCTATTTGAAATTAAAATACTTTGATGTACCATTTCCGGCAAGTGCATTGTGAATGGTAAAATGTCTTCAAATGATTATATTTAGAGATACAGCGTGGAAACAGGCCCTTCGACCCACTGTGTCTGTGCCGACCAATGATCCTCGCACACTAACACTATCCTACACACACTAGGGATAATTTACCATTAACCCAAGTCAATTAACCTACAAACCTGTATGTCTTTGTAGTGTGAGGATACCGGAGCACCTGGACGAAAACCCACATGGAGAACATACAAACTCCGTACAGACAAACACCACAGTCGGGATCAAACCCAGGTCTCTGGCGCTGAAAGGCAGCAACTCTACCGCTGCGCCACCAGGCCGCCCTTCACGATGTCATGTTTTCACTATCGGCATCCTCTCAAAATGAAAATTCAGTGATAGCGATGTTTAAAGGATTCAAGAAGAGAATGTTTTGAAAAGCATCTGTACGAATCTGTCCAAATGACTACTGTGTGTTCCTGTCAGCCATTTGGCAGACTCTTACAAATGCTTCTCAAAGAATTATTTTATTGAATCCTTTAAACATCACTATCTTCTGATCAAGGAATCTGACAAGAATACCTGAATGAAAAAAACTTAGATTACACGCTACTTTTCCTGATCACTGAATGTACCAACCCATTTACCAACCAATGAAGTATATTTTTAAGTGTGGTCAGTGATAAAATATGGGAATTACAGCAACCAATTTGCATACACAAAATCTCACGAGGTTACAGGGACCAGAGAATTACACCGCAAAACAAAAATGAAGTGATGTTTTGTCATAAAATCCACTCCATTCCTCTAATGCTAGAATATTTTAGGGCAAACTTACTCCCTACCACGAGACGACAGATGTACAAATCTGCGGTAGGACCATTTATGGCCAAAAATATTAACAGGTCAACTTTGAGTAATTACCTTCCAGTCCGTAAATCTTCCATTCGCTGAAATAATTTAAAGAACCAGTTGCCTGTTCTGCAAGGGGTGCACAGAACCTGGCGTGAGGTCTTAAAAGTTGGAGATCTTTGTGAAGTTGTAAACAGCACTGATCTTTCTGTGATGTTTCTTGTGCATGTTTCTCCCTGATTTTACAGAGCCGAGTGCTGTGTTTACCTTTGAAATTTGTTAATTCAGCTTTATGGGTCGCCCTCAGACCACAGATCTTGATATGGCTGGCGTAATCTTCAGCGTAATACTTGTTGTACAGGTCCTCATTCTCATCTTCAAGCTTTCTTACATCTTCAACTAACTCCTAAAAAAATTAAAAAGTAGCCAAATTAAACGAAAAAGACTTTCGGGAGCCTGTTCCACTTAGGTGTTTTGTCACCGGTCTGCACCGGCTATAACCTACGGGAACCTTCACCTCCTGGCAACCCATTAGGACCTATGGCACGGGAATTCTCGCTACTCTCCATGTTGAAAAAAGGATCCATAATGATGCCGCGATGGGTTCTCAGAATGCTGGAACTCCTCACGTCCATGAAGGTGACTTTCCAACAACCACCTGCGAACATGTGACGATCATGTGACGAGGGCATAGTCTCCTGCAGTCGCCTAAAAAGTCACCTGTGGGACAGTCCCATTAAGCCTAGAATAATGCAGCATTCTAAAGTAACATTAAATGAATGAAATGAATAAGCCAAGCAGATAAGCAAGAAAAGTTGAAGCTGTCAAAATGGATTTGTCAAGTAGTCATCAAAATTAAAACAGTTATCATAAGGTTACGTGATAGAAGCAGAATTAGGCCAATTGGCCCATCAAAACTCCTGCGCCATCCAATCATCTATCTCTTCCTCCTGTTCTACTCCCTTCATCTCTGACACCGTACTAAACATGAATCTATCTATCTCTGCCTTAAAAATATCCACTGACGTCCTACACAGCCTTCTGTGGCAATGAATTCTACAGAATTCTACTGACGCAGCGCCGGCTGGAGCTTCAGCAAATCAGAGTGCTCCCCTCCGGCGAGCCCTGGCGATGACTCACCCGCACCACGCCCGCCGCTGAAGTAATAGAGATTACGCTGTAATAGAAGTAATACGCCGCCCTGTAATTAGAGATTCACACAGCAGCAAACAATGATTTCCTTACCATTATCATACAATTCTTCCTTTCCAGCTTTTTCTGCAGTACTTTCACGTGTTCTGTTGTTTCTCGCAGTTCCTCTTCCCTTTCCCAGAGTTTTTCGTTGAAGTCTTCAAGCAACTAAGGAAGTTAACAAGTGATTAAAACCTCCTAACAGTGATAAAAACTGGGCAACATAGTATGGAAATCACACACACGCAACATTTGTAATTCAAGTGCGCCAATAGTTAGGTCTTCTATTCTGCCTTGTTATTAAGACATTAAAATTAAAATTATCATTAATGAAATCAGGGGATGAAATCATTAATTTGCATTCAATGGTTCTTATTCAACTGAGTTACTCCAGCACTTCTATCTTTGGTATAAACCAGCACCTGCAGTTGTTTGTTTTCACATTCTGCAGGAATACCGATTCAGACCATCAGGTCTGTTCTGCCTTTCATTAAGATCATCACTGATCTAATGTATACATTCACCCAGTTTATCATGAATCAATCCCCACTATCTTGAAAATATTCTACGAGCCTGCATTGTCTACACTTTGACAAACATAGTTGCAAACACGCATGCCGTTGTCAGAGAACCAAAAATGCAAATGCATTAAATGGGCAACCGCTTATTTCAGTCTAAAGAAATCCCTCCTAATCTCCTTTAAATCTGAGGCTATGAACTCTACTCCTAGACTCTCCCACTAGTGGATGGGAAAAAGAAGAACAACTAAAATGTTGTGTCCCAGTCGCACAGGAGGCCTGGTCCCATTCCCCAACACAATCGTAGCATTAAGCAGGATCGTTGTTGATCAAATTTAATTACATAGCAGAGAGGAAGTGGTCAAGATGAGAGTTTTAGTAATATATATGGAATAGAATAGATGGATGATAGATATAATCGGTAGTGACGCTGTTGCATTATAATCAAGAGTTCATGTGTTGTGGGCATCTTAAATAGCAGATCTCTTCTGATCTTGATCAGGGCTCAAAAAATTGGTGGCACAGATCAGCAATGCCAACAACCTGTCATAACCAGAATGGCAATGTTGCAATGAAAAAAAGAATGGGAAGATTTATACAAAAGAAAATCTTCACATTTTTTCATATTTACAGATTTATTTCCAAGAGGCTCCCCTCCATTTTTATTTCACTGCCAGTTACAACAGAATCCCTTAGCCAGTTGCAGAGATCTTTCCCTGAAATAGACATTCACACAGCAGCAAACAATGATGTCCTTACCGCTAGATTCCGATTATTCCTATTAAGCTTTTTCTGCAACACATCGACAAGTTGCGTCTTTTCCAATAATGCTTCTTCGTTTTCACGGAGTGTTACCTTGAGGTCTTCCAGTAACTGAGAAAGTTAACGTGATTAATACCTCCTAACAATGATAAAAACTGGGCAACATAGAATGGAAATCACACACACGCAACATTTGTAATTCAAGAGCACCAATTCTTCAATTCCACCTTGTTATTAAGATATTAAAATTATCATAATGAAATCACGGGATGAAATTATTAATTTACATTCAATGGTTTAATGGTCCTTTATTGTCACCTGTACAGTAAAATTTGATTTACCACACCGTCATATCAAAAAAGCAACAAGACAAAACTACATAAAGATTAAACATAAACAGCCACCACAGCGGTGTGTGAGAATCTCTAGGGCACCCAGCATAGGCGGAGACCCACAGCCATCAGTTCAATGTCCAGGCTACACACATGCTCCTTCACCGACCGCTGTACTCTCTCTGCAGTCCCTGTCCGCCCAAAGTCAGAAAGCCGTCCGCACTCGCACCAGACTCCAAGATCACTGCACTCACGGCAATCCCTCTGAGTCTTGTATTCTTTTATAGTTTACTCGATACATGTGACAATTAACTAAACTAAATCCCATCTGCATCTTCTCCTGTACAATTTCATCTTTGCTATTATATACTAACAGGAAGCACTCCTCGACAATTTGAACAATTTTCTGGCACCATTCCTTTGGCAAGGGAAGACTGAAAACATTTAGTCAGAACCTCAGCTGTTCCCACCCTTGCTTCTTTTAACTGGCTGGGAAACATTTCTGCCGGACCTGATGGACATTTCTGCCGGACCTGCCGAACCAGCCAACGTTGCTTATAAGGGACCTTTATTGTTCAATTAACATTGGAATGTCGTAAACCATGTAACTAATTTGAAAATAGTAAATATGTGATAATGTACTAATGTGGTGGATTAACTACTTGAAATTTTGTGGTAAAGACTGGAAAAGTCACCCTGGAAAACACATTTCTTTCTCTAAAATTTGCCAAAATAAAATATTTCACATCCACCTGAGACACCAAACACGATTTAATTTAACATTTCATTTGAAAGTTGCCACTTCAGCTGCAGCATTCTCTCAGTATTGTACTGGAAACATCAGGCATGACTTTCTGCTTAAATCATTTGAGTATGACTATTCAATAACATTTTGTAGTCTATTTTGAAGTACAACCTTCTAAACCAAGTGTGAAGTCATCCTTTCCATTTCCTTGAAAAGATCCGACACACGACGTGAAACGGTTTAACAATAGTCTTTGCTTTAGAAAATAAGAGGCATTGTTAATTGTTATTGTTAAAAAGAAAACTTGCAATATTTTGGACTGAATTTTCAGGCTTTAAAGTGAAATCCAACTGCAGAAATGCAAAGTACACAGATCACTGTAATAGCTCACTCAGTGAGGGTAACAAATATTCAACTGGAATTGATGTTACCTTAAGGTGTTCATCTCTCATTTGTAGCTGGGTCTCTTTGTCCGGATATTGGTCTATGAGCTGCACTACCAGCTGTTCATACTGAGCCAGCTGCTCAGATAAACCAGCCACCAAATACTTACCTGTAGTAGACCTGCAGCTCAGTGCCTGCAGAATAATTGGTCACTATTAATAACTGCATCATAGTGAATCAGACTTTAGAGAAAACAGTATTGAAATATTCAGTGACTTGAGAAGTGCATTAATATGGAATGCATGAAAGCCAATGCATTTTTTAAACAAACGCGCCGCCGACTGTTGGCTAGACTTGCCCCACAGGCCTCCCAGGGGACCGAGGTGAAGCCGGATGGCGAGGTCTGCCTGGGCTGAGGGAACCTAAGCAGTGGCGGTGATGGAAGCCTCAGCAGCAACGGCAGCTTCGGCGATGGCGGGAGCCTCAGCGGCAACGGGAGCCTCAGTGGCAACGGGATCCTCAGCGGCAGTGGGGCTTCATGATCGACCCGCAATCATCGTTCAATGAGAGTGGGGGGAGGGGGGGGTGGGTGCTAGGGGAAGACAATGGGGATCGGGCGTGAGGGGACTGCCGTGAAGAACAATGGGACTCCGGCGATAATACAAATACAAATTTTGTAAATGCAATGCAACAACAGGAAATTCCAAAATACTTACCTCCGATGATGCAAGGGACTCTTCAATTCCACAAATGCACCTCCACATGATTCTAATTTAAAGTGGCTGCAAAATAACTAATATAATAATTAAATAGAATTGGTACAGAGCAGACAAGCAGAGAAGATTAGTTTAACCGGGCATCAGCTGTGGCATGGACATTGTGGGCCAAAGGGCCTGTTCCTGTGCTGTACTGTTCTATGGTCTATGCTCTTGAGTTTACGTTTAGTTTGTTGTCACGTGTAGTACCGAGGTACAGTGTAAAGCTTTTGTTGCGTGCAGACCAGTCAGCAGAAGGACAATACACGTTTGCAATCGACCCATTTACAGCGCAAGATAAACCCAGCAAAGTCTGATCAAGGATAGTCCAAGGGTCATGAAAGAGGTAGATAATAGTTCAGTGTAGCACTTCCTTATCATTGGATTGGCAATTCTCGCAGATTATGTGTCTATAAACTGACTCAAAAGCAAATCCTGCTCTATTCTCAAAGTAACTAAAACTCAAAACAAAGAAAACAATGGAATTTGCACTCATAAAATGAGCAGCACAATGGCGCAGCCGGTAGAGCTACTACCTCACAGCACCAGAAACCTTGGTTCAATACGGACATTGGGTACAGTGGAGTTTGAGTGGCTGTGTGGGTTTCCTCCGGGTGTTCCGGTTTCCTCCCACATCCCAAACACATGCAGCTTTTTAGGTTCCGTAAATGGCCTCCATAAAATTGCCACTAATGTGTAGGGAGTGTTTGAAAAAGGGGAAAAACATAGTGTAGCTCTGGGTAATAGAACCCGCGTGATTGACGGGAGGGGGGAGTCACTGAGCACGGGCGGGTGTTCTATTGGCAGTGTTTTTGCTGTAACTATCAGTAACTGTCAGTCTAGCGCCCACACTTGTGGAAGCCACCTTGTAAATTTGGTTCCACTCTCGTTGGCTCGTTGTTTCATTAAAATAAAACAATTCAAGCCAATTTACCACCTCTGTCTCGCCAAAATAGCCGGTTTTGGGACATAAGACAATAAAACAAGCTTGACAATAAAACACTCTTGAACCAGTATGAATGTCGAGACCAACTGGCGCCTGAGCAAGGCGATCCTTTGCGTGCTGGTCTGCATCAGCGTGCAGACTGTAAGAGGTCTGCTGACATCGATTACGATCATTCCACTTTAAAATCTTTATTTACCCTTCACCTGTACACTGTGGATGGTTTGATTGCAATCATGTATCGGCTTTCATTTACCTGCAGCATGCAATTTCAAGCTTTTCATATGACAATGAACAACTAAACTAAAATCGGTGATCGATGGTCACTATAGAATCACTGGTCCGAAGCGTCTGATTCATGTTGTATCTCTAAACTATATTTAAATCGTTTGAAACCAAGAGCTTGTGAAATTCCTTAATTTCTTTGCTTATGTGATGGAAATCACTTGGAAAACATATGTAATTTTGTGCACACAAGTCTCCACTATAAAATGTCCTGAAACATTTGGCTACCCACACTCATACAGATATACAGGAGTGAACATCTTATGTAAATCAGCACTACACAAGGTAAGTGGAAAAGAAAATTACAATACCTGTATCGATCCAAATGTCACAATAAATAAAGAAAATTTGATGGTCTTTCCCCAAGAGGACAATTTCCAGATTGAATTTAGCCTTCTGATGACACAAAGAAGGCTATTGTCTACTGCAAGGGGAATTGATTACAAAAGACACACAGTTTCTGCGGATAGTCATAACACTTTCCCTGAAAGATCTTTTACAGGAAAGGTCTCAGAATGTAAAGATGTTAGGAATACCAAGCTGTTCGGGTTAAGTTTGTTCAACTGATAATTGAAATGTGATAAGCCGTGCTCTCTTCTCACTGTTACCACAGTAGATGCAGAAGTGTAAATGTCCACACTCCCAGTTCAAAAAAAGCTACTGTCCCATCAGGTTGTTGAACTGACCTAACGCTACCACAGCAACAGAACATTACAGACCATCTCTTGGCAACAAGGCATTGTTTAATTTTCTGAATTCGATTATATAGACAATAGACAATGTCATATGACAATTACCTGAATGGTGCAGGAGCAGGTCATTTGGCCCTTTGAGCCTGCACCACCATTCACTGTGATCATGGTTGATCATCCACAATCAGTATCCCCTTCCTGCCTTCTCCCCATAGGATAGAATATAGATTATTGGAGGTGTTTCAGTTTGTTCCTACATCCAAATAATTTAACACATCAAATTCCTTTACTCCACTGGAAGTAGATCACCAAACTTCAGAGATTTCCTGCTTCTATCGCCATAATCTCAAGCACTATGTCATTAATCCTAACATCGATTTCTTTCAATTCCTACCTTCCACACATATAGAAACCTAATAGCCCTGTCCCACAGTGCGAGTTCATTCCAAGAGCTCTCCCGAGTTAAAAAAAAATCAAACTCATGGTAAGCACGGAGAATGAACGTAGCGGGTATGTCGGAGCTCGGGGACGTGTCTTAGCTCTAATGGCAGGTACTCGGGAAGACTCGCTAATGGCAGGTAATGCACGGGAAGACTCGTGAAGATTTTGCAACATGACGAAAAATGTCCACGAGAGCCCCGAGTACCGACGATTGGCCAGTATCGTAAATCTCCGAGTTTGAATCAGGGCAAACTCGGGAGAACTCTTGGAATGAACTCGTACCGTGGGACAGGCCTTTAATTGTGCCCTCCATTGTAGAGATAGAACTGAACAGCATTTAATTATTTTGCAATTTATTTGTTTCCAATCAGGGTTTCTAACCAAGAGACTTATTTTTGTTTTCAATTACATTTCATCAGAACTGGAAGCTATAAAACAAGCTTATATTTCTCACTTTTTCCCAGTTCTCATGAAAAGTTGTTGACCTGAGATGTGAACTATGTTCCTCTCGGCACAAATGAAAGTGAGTAGCTCCAACATTTTCTGCTTCTCTGCAGCCATCAGGCTATTAAACAATACAACCTCCAAATAAGACCTGAACTACATCGACTTCAGAGCAGCGGTTTCGTTTTTTGCACTATTATTGTTTGTTGGTTAATTTTATGTTTGTGTACATATGCAAATGTATATATGTGTGTGAGAGAGAGCAAGAGAGAGATCCCACATAGGAGATGCTCCATCGTCCTCTGAGGCAGATAATTCCACAGACTCACAACTCTCTGTGAGAAAAAGTGTTTCCTCGTCTGTGTTCTAAATGCTTTACCCCTTATTCTTAAAATGTGGCCCCTGGTTATGGACTTCCCCAACATTGGGAACATTTTTCCTGCTTCCAGCGTGTCCAAACTTTAATAATCTTACACGTTTCAATAAAATACCCTCTCATCCTTCTAAACTCCAGAGTATACAAGCCCAGCCGCTCCATTCACTCAGCAAATGACAGTCCTGCCATCCCGAGAATTAACCTTGTAAATCTATGACACAATGCTGGGTGGAAGTGTGAACTGTGAGGATACTATGGTCCCCTAATTTGAGGAAGGAAATTCTTACAGCTGAGGGACTGCAGCATAGATTTACAAGGTTAATTCTCGGGATGGCGGGTTTGTCATATGCTGAGAGAATGGAGTGGCTGGGATTGTATACTCTGTAGTTTAGAAGGATGAGAATGGATCTTATTGAAACATAAGATTATTAAAGGTTCGGACATGCTAGAGGCAGGAAACATATTCCCGATATTGGGGGAGTCCAGAACCAGTGGCCACAGTTTAAGAATAAGGAGTAAGCCATTTAGAACACAGACAAGGATACATTTTATCTCAGAGAGTTGTGAGTCTGTGGAATTCTCTGCCTCAGAGGACGATGGAGATTGTTCTCTGAATACTTTCAAGAGAGAGCTAGATAGGGCTCTTAAAGCTAGCAGAGTCATGTGATGTGGGGAGAAGGCAGGAACAGGGTACTGATTGGGATTGAACAGCCTTGATCACATTGAATGGCAGTGCTGGCTCAAAGGGCCAAATGGCCTACTCCTGCACTTATTGTCTATTGTCTCAGCAGGATAGACAGCATTTCTGGAGGGAAGGAATTGGTTATGTTTCAGCTCGAGACCCTTCTTCACACATATCAAGAGTCAAGAGTGTTTTTTTGTCATATGTCCCAGATAGGACAATGAAATTCTTACTTGCTGCAGCACAACATAATACATAATGGGAGAAGAAGAAACAATTCAGTGTGTGTATGCACATGCACACATACACAATAAATAGCAAATATAGTGCAATAATAGTAATAGTTTGTTGCAGTTCAGAGCTTATTTGTTGTCGTGTTTAATAGCCTGATGGCTGTAGGGAAGAAGCTGTTCCTGAACTTGGACCTTAGTTTTCAGACTCCTGTACCTTCTTCCCGATGGCAATGGTGAAATGAGTGTGTGGCCAGGATGGGTCTTTGATGATGTTGGCTGCCTTTCTGTGGCAGTGATCTCGATAGATCCCTCCGATGGTGCGGAGGTCAGAGCCCGTGATGGCCTGGGCAGTGTTTACAACTTTTTGATTCCCTCTCCTGGCAATCACTGCCATGAAGGCCACGCCCCTTCTGGTGGGAGGGACTATAAAACCCGGAAGTGTGGGCGTGGCTCAGTCTATCTACAAGATGGCGAGGGAGAGGTCACAACTCTCTGTCTGAGCTGGGAAACTACAGAACACTGTAAGTCTGCAATGTACTTGAATAAATGATTTGTTAGCCCTTAATGAAAATGAAATGAGTTGTTTGGCCTGTTCTGTGCTTGAAATGGCAATGGCAATGGAAATGAAGTGAAAATGCAATGAGCTGTTTGGCTTGAGCCTGCCCTGTGCTTGAAAGTGCAATGGCAATGGAAATGAAGTGAAAATGCAATGAGCTATTTGGCTTGAGCCTGCCCTGTGTTGGAAGTGCAATGGCAAAGGAAGTGAAGTGAAAATGTAATCAGCTGTTTGGCTTAGGCCTGGCCTGTGCTTGAAACTGCAATGGCAATGAAAATGAAGTGAAAATGCAATCAGCTGTTTGGCTTGGGCCTGCCCTGTGCTTGAAACTACAATGGCAATGGAAATGAAGTGAAAACGCCATAAATTGTTTGTCTTCGCCTGCCCTGTGCTTAAAACTGCAATGGCAATGGAAGTGAAATGAAAATGCAATGAGCTATTCAGCCTACCCTGAGCTTGAATCTGCAATGCAATTGGAAATGAAATGAAATTAGTTGTTTGCCCTGCCTGAAACCACCAATTTCGGCCCACAAGGCCCCTATTAGTCGAGAAACTAGTCCCTTTAGCCCCAAATGCCCTTATTTTTTATTTTTTATTTTTTTTATTAGAAGTAGACATATTATAAAATGTAGTTACATATTATAGTAATATACATTTTCATATACATCAGTCATACATTATTAACATTTTCCATTATCAATTACTTCTGCTTCTAGTATTTTTATTTTTTATAGAAAGCGAGAAAAAGAGAGGGTAGAAAGTTACAAATAAAAAAGAAAGCAAAAAAAAAAAAAAAAAAACACAACAGAAAAACAAGGGAGGTGGAATGGGTTACCTGTAATACATCAATGGAGATAGGTTCGTAGGTTATAAAGTATAGCTTTTCATCTGTTCCTGAGTTCAAGTTTCAGCTGGGTCCTCGTGCTGTGCCAATCTATCCCTTCAGATAGTTAATGAATGGAGCCCAAATTTTATGGAAAAGATCTTGTTTGTCCATTAAGACAAGTCTAATTCTTTCTAAGTATAGGGTCTCCGACATTTCCGTAATCGACATTTTAATTGTGGGGGTTGTAGGGCCTTTCCAAAATTTTAATATTATTTTTTTTCCGGTTATTATACTGTAATTGAGGAAGTTTCTTTGGTTTGTTGTGAGTGTTAGCTTTGTTCTGATATTCCAAGTATTATTAATTTTGTGTCTGGGTCCAGTTTTGTATTAATAACTTCTGAAGTTATTTCAAAAATATCTGTCCAGAAATGTTTAAGTTGTATACAGTTTGCAAACGTATGTGTTAAATTAGCCTCTAAATGTAGACATTTATCACAAATAGGAGAGATTTGTGGGAAGATTCTATTTAGTTTTATTTTAGAGAAGTGTAGTCTATGTAAGACCTTGAATTGTATTAATGTATGTCTGGCATTTAATGAACATTGATGCATTTGTTGTAAACTTTCGTCCCACATATCTTTCGTGATAGGATGAACTATTTCATTTTCCCATTTGTATCTATATGGTTCGGTCGGTGGTACCTCGTTATTTAGTAGGGTGTTATAAATATAAGCTATTAGTTTTTCAGTATTAGGATGCTTGTTCAGACATTCATCAAGAATTTCTGATTCCCTATTCCTGTAGACTTGTGTATTAGATTTAACATAATCTCTAATTTGTAGATATCTGAAGAAATTATTTGAGTGCAGTCCATAATTCTGTTGTAACTCTTGAAATGAAAGAAAAGTACCTTTCCCATAAAGATGTCCTATATTTTTGATTCCATGATTTTTCCATTGTGTGAAACCTTTGTCCATAAAGGATGATTTGAATAAAGGATTATTTACAATGGAAAGGCAGAGTGGTATATTATTCAATTTTAAATCTTTTTTTATTTGTTTCCAAATTCGTATTCCACTATGTATTATGGGGTTTTCTTTATAGGTTTTTTTGTGCAGTTTTGTGGGGGCAAATATGATCGGTCCAATTTCAAAAGGTAGACAGTCTTCCTTTTCCATCATTAGCCAATCTGGTTGTTGATCCATTTCTTCCAGCCAAAAATTCATGTTTTTAATATGGACTGCCCCAAAATAAAATAAGAAATTTGGCAAAGCCAGACCTCCATTTATCTTTGATTTACATAAATGTTTTTTACTTATTCTATGATTCTTATAATCCCAGACAAAACTTGTAACAATGGAATCGACTTTTTTGAAAAAAGTTTTTGGGATATATATCGGAATTAATTGAAGTAGGTACAGCAGTTGCGGTAAAAAAATCATTTTTATAGCATTAATTCTCCCAAGCATTGAAATGGGGAGTGTTTTCCAGTATTTAATATTCTTATGTAGTTTATTCAGTAAGGGTGGGAAATTTAGTTTAAATAAAGAAGTATATGTCTTAGTTACATAGATTCCTAAGTATTTAAATTTATCTTTAACTATTTTAAAAGGGGATTGTTGTATTGTATGTAAATTGAATTTTGTTATTGGCATGATTTCGCTTTTATTCCAATTGATTCTATATCCCGAAAACTGACCAAATTGAGTTATTAGATTTAATAGGTTTGGAATACTAGTTTCTAATTTTGTAATATATATTAGTATATCATCTGCATATAAGGAGATTTTATTCCTTGTGTCTCTAGTATTGTATCCAAATATTCCTGGATGGTTTCTAACGATTTCTGCTAGGGGTTCGATTGCAAGAGCAAATAATAGTGGGGATAGTGAGCATCCTTGTCTACAGCCTCTAGAGAGATTAAATTTAGTTGATAACATTTTGTTTGTTAATATTCTAGCTGTTGGGTTAGAATATAACAATTTAACCCATGTACAGTACTTCTCTCCTAGTTGAAATTTTTCCATCACCGAAAATAAATATGGCCATTCTACCTGGTCAAATGCTTTTTCAGCATCTAACGAGATAATTGCTAGCTCTGCGTTAGGGATTCTATTGGAGTATATAATATTAAATAATCTTCTCAGATTAAAAAATGAATACCGTTTGGGGATAAACCCTGTTTGGTCGGGATGTATTAATTTGCTGATCACTAAGCTCAATCTATTAGATAGAATCTTAGTTAATATTTTCTGATCAGTATTTAAGAGGGCTATAGCTCTGTATGAACCTGGGTCTTCAAGATCCTTGTCCGTTTTTGGTATAAGTATGATTGTAGATTCATTTAGAGTTTCTGGGAGTTTCTGTTGAGTATATGCGTATTTGTACATTGTCTGTAGGCGTGGGGAAAGCAAATCATAATTTTTTTTATAAAATTCCGAATTTAGACCATCGGGTCCTGCCGATTTTCCGTTTTTTAAGGACTTTATTGATTCTTCAATGTCTTTTATCGTAATTTCAGCCCCTAGCAATTCTCTCTCTTTCTGATCTAGACCCGCAAACTTACAATTCTGTAAAAATGTTTCCATTCCCGTTGATTGTTCTGTTATTTTAGATGAATACAATTTTTGGTAGTATTGTAGAAATCTATCATTAATATCTTTAGGCAGTGTTAATGTTTCTCCCTTATCTGTTCTAATTTTGTATATTGTTTTTTCCCCGTCCATTTTGCGAATTTGACGCGCTAATAGTTTTTGTGGTTTGTCACCAAATTCAAAATTTAATTGTTTTGTATGTTGATAAAGTTTTATAACTTGGTCTGAATAAATCTTGTTTAATTTATATTTCAATACTGCAATTTTATTGTGTTTTATCGTGGATGGTGCTGCTGCATTTTCTGTGTCTAATTGCTTTATTTCCATTTCCAGTTTCTGTTGTTTGGCCCTATTCTCTTTATTAAAAAATGATTGGGAAGAAATTAATGCTCCTCATACAAATGCTTTAAATGTTTCCCAAAGAAGGGATGCAGAGATTTCAGGGCTATCGTTAGCCTCAAAAAACATTTAAATCTGTTTTACTAGATATTCATTACATTACTTATCTTTTAAGATTTGGGGATTAAATCTCCATTGTGACTGTGTCTCTGCCATTCCGTTTACTTTGATCATAAATGTTAATGGGGCGTGGTCTGAGATTATGATGTTATGATATTGTGAGTTATAGGTGAATGGGATAAGTTTTGAATCTACTAAAAAATAGTCTATCCTTGAGTAAGTTTTATGTACTGGTGAGTAAAATGAATATTCTCGGCCCGATGGATTTTCAATTCTCCAAACGTCCTTAATATTAGTAGTATTAATGTATGAATTTAAAAATTCACTTGATCGAGATTTTAGTTTTCTTTGAGTTGATGATCTATCCAAACAAGCATCCAATGTACAATTTAAATCTCCACCGATTATTAAGTTTTGTTGTGTACCTGCCGGGATATTGTTAAGAATTCTCTTAAAAAACAGAGGGCTATCAAAATTTGGTCCATACACATTGAGGAGAGTCACCTTTTTTAAGTATAACTCCCCTATTATTAGAATATATCTGCCTTCAATGTCTTCTATCGTTGATATATGTTTAAAGGGTATACCTTTACGAATTAATATTGCAACACCTCTTGATTTATGTGAGAATGAAGAATGGTACGCTTTAGCAATCCATTTTGCTTTCAATATGTGTTGTGCTTCCTTTTTAAGATGTGTCTCCTGGAGAAATATTATATCTGTTTTCAATGATTTTAAATGAGCTAACACTTTGCCTCTCTTGCTAGATTCATTAATTCCCTTAACATTCCAACTACAGAATTTAATTCCCTCACCCCCAATTTTTATATTCATGTCTTGCATCTTGTGATTAAGTGGTAGAGCAGATGATTCAGCACACTCAACCCTACCTTATACTTGAACTTCAGGTAGATGAATTTTAGGTCACGTCTGTTTTCCATCCGAACGTATCTCCTTAAATAAAATATGCAATTCCATTCCAAATACAAAATATAATGTGATATAAGATTAAAAAAAAGGTGATAGCTAATAGGGTTAGTAAAGTGTGGAAAGTAAAAAAGAAACGCAACTACAACTACAATTAGTGCAGTTAGTGATAGCCACCCTAATGTGGCTAAGCATCTATGGACTTCCGTAGCTTTTGGTTTATAAAAATACTAGCTCCGTACTTTCGTTGAAAGGAAAGTTTCCAATTCGATGCATACAATTTGTGGGGGGGGGGAAAGAAATATTGATTATATTCCATTAATGGTATAATTAGTAGTCTCAAATTGAAATATTAGTTTTGTATAATATAGACATTTATCAAAGAATAATCAAAAACGAAAACATCAGAGAGAGGGCCATCAAACATTTCTCATTATAAAATACCTGAATCATACTTTACTTATATTGCATACTTTTAATTAATTCTTAAATAATCTAAATAATCTTATTATCATTAATTAGTGTTAGTTAATATTCTTGATTATTAATAGTTGTTAGAGGTTAGCACTAGAATGTTAGTATTATATATCCGTTGCAGGAAATATACCCAATCCTTATTGCGAATTTTAGGCAACTCTTAAATATAATAGTTTAAAGTTTAGAGTTCCATATCTTCTCTGCGAGATAGTAGGTGTTAAGAGTTGAATATTTTTCAATCTTTGACCTTGTCCTCGACGTTCTTGGCAAATTCAAATGCTTCCGTGTGCTTGATGAAGAAGTATTCCTTCTTCTCGTAACTGACTCTCAGTGTTGCGGGGTATAACAGTCCATATCTCAGATTCTTTATGTTCTTCAGTATTCTTCTTGTTTCTGTGAACAACGTCTTTTCTTAGCAACTTCCACGGGGTAATCTCTGAATACGCTAATCTTGTCTCCTTCATATACAAGATTTCTGCTTTTGCCAATTTCCCTCATCATGTCATCCAATACATGGTCATATTGGACCTTTACTATCATTATTCTTGGTCGGTCGCCCACCTTTGGGGGACGTCTCGGCACTCTGTGCGCTCGGGCAAGTAATGGCGCCTGATCCAGGTTCAAAATTGTTTTCAGTACTTCTGCAGCAAATTCACGGGGGTCACGAGTCCCCTCTCTGCCTTCCTGGATGCCCATGATTCTTAAGTTCTGACGCCTCTGTCGTCCCTCCAAGTCTGTACATTTTTCAGTTATTTGATACAATAACTTTGATAGGCGTTGGTTCTCAGTGATGAGTTGTTTTGTAGTTGCGGTGCTTGTCTCAGCAAGTTCCTCAAGTTCTTTTACAATCTTGTAGTGTTGGTCCAATGTCAGGAGAATAGGTTCAAGTTTAGAATCAAATCTGGATTCCATCTTATTCAGTTTTCCATTTACTTCTTCAACATTTTGAGTCATATTTCTTTCCATTTCTAATTTCCAGTCTTCAAGGACTTCGTGTACAATCTCTATAACATCTTCTTTAATTTGTTCTTGCATTTCTTTTTTAAGAGATGCTAGCTCCTCTTTAACCTCTTGAAAGTTCTGTCTAAGATTTTTAAGTTCCTCCTTAAGGAACGTTTTTAATTCTTCCATCTCAGTATTTTTCTTCTTCTTTGAGATGTCTTCTCGGGGTGCTGTTAAACCTGAGGCCGAGGCTTCAGTTGGGCCTACCTCTTTAGTCTTGCCGTTTTTTGCCTTGTGGGGGGGAGTATGTTGAGTCGACATACTGCCGGTGTCGCGAGCCTGATGACGTCACGGGCTTAGTACAAAACAATCGGTCCCGTTTTCTGCAGGTAGGATCTGTCTTTTCCTCCCGTTTTTTCGGTTTTTTCACGGAGCTAGTTGGCGCGAGTCTCTCCTACTCCATAGCGCCACCGGAAGTCCCCAAATGCCCTTATTAGCCCAGGAGGAGCATTTAGGCCCGTGCCAGGCCAGGAAAAGTCCAGAAAAATTGTCTTTCACTGAGAATCTGCTCAGATTTTTTTTAAAGAGCTCATTCGGCCCATTAGGCATGTACTAGCCCAGGCTCATCAGTAAGTATTCTCCCTGCAAGTATTAAACCTCACCCCAGTATTTTTCTCCCTCCCTTCATTTGCTCCCCGTGAGATCCAGGCCAGGATATCGTTTCCTCCTTTATTGCTGTGATTAATATTAAAGTTCTGATCTTGAGAATATCACATTTTTGAATTTTAAAGCAGTCTGGGTGTTTATTACTTTTTCCATCACAACGGTTAATTTTGTAATTAGCTACTTAATTAGGTAATTAACTAATTATATACTTTAATTTCAGTTCATCAAAGTAAGATGCATTTATATAATATTTTTACACAATATGTTAAAAATTCAGGTAGTTACGTGATTTGGATGACAAACTTAAACAAAAAAGCACTTTGGCCCACAGCCTAAAACAGGGAATTATAGACCAGGAGATGTTAAAGCAGTGCATCTGGAAAGCAGTAACAGGATCGGTCAAAGCCAGCATGGATTTATGAAGGGGAAATCTTCCTTGACTAACCTTCTGGAATTTTTGAGGATGTAACAAGTAGAATGGATAAGGGAGAGCCAGTGGATGTGGTGCATTTGGACTTTCAAAAAGTCTTTGACAAGGTCCCACACAAGAGATTAGTATGCAAAATAAGAGCACATGCTATTGGGGGTAGGGTATTGACATGGATAGAGAACTGGTTCGCAGACAGAATGCAAAGAGTTGGAATTACCAGGTCCTTTACAAAGTGACACACAGTGACTAAAACTCAGTGCTGGGACCCAATTTATTTACAATATAAATGATTTAGACAAGATAATTAAATGTGACATCTCCAAGTTTGCAGATGACACTAAGCTGGGTGGCAGCATGAGCTGCGATGAGGATGCTATGAGGCTGCAGGGTGACTTGGATTGGTTGGGTGAGTGGGCAGATGCATGGCAGATGCAGCATAATGTGGATAAATGCGATGCCATCCTTTTTGGTGGCAAGAACAGAATGGCAGATAATTACCTGAATAGTATCAGATTAGGAAAAAGGGAGGTGAAACGAGACCTGGGTGTGCTTGTACACGGGGCCTCTGAGAGGAATTTTATCAGTGGGTACAAAGTTTCTTTCGGGCCCCGTCCCTTCTCCATTAGTCATCCTGTTTTTATCCACTGACGGTTTACGCCATGAGCTGTAGCCTGAAAGGCAAAAAGGGGTATGGAAGCTGAGAGAGGGGTGGAATGGAGCGCTCTGTTGATTTTCTGCATTTGAGGCCTCATGCTCCTATACTCCCTCCATGATGAATATAAATAAAATAAAATGATCAGAAAGAAGAAAGCACATTTGTTTTGAACATCTTTTTTTATGCTACAATACTGATAAGGAGGAAGAATTCACACAAAAAAAATCTGTATTTCAAAGCAGATCAGATCATGAAAAGACATCATTATTTACTTTAATAAAGAGCTTTCCTGGCCTTTTTTGTGAAAAATTTTGATCACAGCACAAAAATGTATTGTTCTGGCAATGATTGGTTCAATACTTAGCCTGGCTAAATCCACAAGACATTTCTGAGACATTGTAGAAACATAGAAAATAGGTGCAAGAGTAGGCCATTCGGCCCTTCGAGGCTGATCATCCAACTCAGTATCCTGTACCTGCCTTCTCTCCATACCCCCTGATCCTTTTAGCCACAAGGGCCACATCTAACTCCCTCTTAAATATAGCCAATGAACTGGCCTCAACTACTTTCGGTGTCAGAAAATTCCACAGATTCACCACTATCTGTGTAAAAAATGTTTTTTCTCATCTCGGTCCTAAAAGATTTCCCCCTTATCCTTAAACTGTGACCTCTTGTTCTGGACTTCCCCAACATCGGGAACAATCTTCCTGCATCTAGCCTGTCCAACCCCTTAAGAATTTTGTAAGTTTCTATAACGTTTCTGTGACGACAGATGGCACAATGGGCTAAGTGTTCGGCTGGCAACCGGAAGGTAGCCGGTTCGAATCCCGCTTGGAGTGCATACTGTCGTTGTGTCCTTGGGCAAGACACTTCACCCACCTTTGCCTGTGTGTGAATGTGTGTGAGTGATTGGTGGTGGTCGGAGGGGCCGTAGGCGCAGAATGGCAGCCACGCTTCCGTCAGTCTGCCCCAGGGCAGCTGTGGCTACAGAAGTAGCTTATCACCACCGAGTGTGACTGAGGAGTGAATGAATAATGCGATGTAAAGCGCCTTGAGTATTAGAAAGGCGCTATATAAATCCCATCCATTATTATTATTATTATTATAAGATCCCCCCTCAATCTTCTAAATGCTAGCGAGTACAAGCCGAGTCTATCCAGTCTTTCTTCATATGAAATCCTGACATCCCTGGAATCAGTCTAGTGAACCTTCTTTGGACTCCCTCTATGGCAAGAATGTATTTCCTCAGATTAGGAGACCAAAACTGTACGCAATACTCCAGGTGTGGTCTCACCAAGTACAACTACAACTACAGTAGAACCTCCCTGTACTCCTATACTCAAATCCTTTTGCTATGAATGCTAACATACCATTCGCTTTGTAGACCTTAATTGTAGACCTTAAATAATTCTTAGTCAGCTTGAGGTTGCTAAATGACCTCTCTGCAGAAGCTACTGTGGCTGGAATTGTTAATAGTATTATTAAGCGAACACAAACATTTGGAAACAGGTCACCAAGTGTATACTCTGTTAACAAGTTCAACAGATCTAATGTTTTAACAGTGCATTTACAAAATTCACCCTACCACTAACACACACACACACTCAGACACACATTCACTCACCCACTCACACACACCCGGTCACACTCACACCCACTCCCTACTCACCCTCACCCACTACAGAACAAGGGGTCACAGTTTAAGGATAAGGGGGAAATCTTTTAGGACCGATATGAGAAAACTCACTCCCAAACCCATTCACACCCACTCACAAACACACCCACACACTCACAACCACACTAAATCACCCACACCCTCACTCACTCACAGCCACACTCACTCACACCCACTCACTCACACACACACTCACACCCACCCACACCCACTGCCCTCACCAAGATGGCCGCCGCCCTCACCTGCCCTCGTCAAGATGGCCGCCGACCTCGGCTGCCCTCAGCAAGATGGCCGCCGGCCTCACCTGCCCTCAGCAAGATGGCTGCCGGCCTCACCTGCCCTCACCAAGATGGCCGCCGTTCTCACATGCCCTCACCAAGATGGCCGCCGGCCTCACCTGCCCTCAGCAAGATGGCCGCCGGTCTCTCCTGCCCTCACCAAGATGGCCGCCGTCAACCCCATAGTTAGACCAAAGATCCTATAGCAGAGTTCCGCTGTACACGGTGCAGGTGCAGCAGCAGCTTCGCTCCATAGATGCTGCTTCACCCGCTGAGTTTCTCCAGCATTTTTGTGTACATCCTATAGCAGAGTTCCGCTGTACACGGTGCAGGTGCAACAGCAGCTTCGCTCCATAGATGCTGCTTCACCCGCTGAGTTTCTCCAGCATTTTTGTGTACATCCTGTAGCAGAGTTCCGCTGTACACGGTGCAGGTGCAACAGCAGCTTCGCTCCATAGATGCTGCTTCACCCGCTGAGTTTCTCCAGCATTTTGTCTTTTGAGCAAGATAGCCAAATATCTTTACAAATCTCTACAACAGTCTGTCCAGTCCAAAACACAATGAATGACCACTCCACACAGATGCCTTTCACCTGAAAGTCCTTCATAAGAACTCATAATAAACAAGCTGTGATTAGGGTAGTTAACATTGACCATTTTACTCAAGTGGTTAACAAATAGTTCACATTAACTTTCCTCAAGCAAGTACAACGTAGATTCCACTTTAAATTCCTCGCGGTCTTCTTAATCATCAACTGAAACCCAGTCTTCATAAAGTGAGTGCCCCAATTAAAACACAATTGGACAGCTATCCAGGAGACATAGAAACATAGACAATAGGTGCAGGAGTAGAGGCCATTCAGCACTTCGAGCCTCCACCATTCGCCATTCAACATGATCATGGCTGATCATCCAACTCAGTATCCTGTACCTGCCTTCTCTCCATACCCCCTGATCCCTTTAGCCACAAGGGCCACATCTAACTCCCTCTTAAATATAGCGAATTAACTGGCTTCAACTACCTTCTGTGGCAGAGAATTCCACAGATTCACCGCTCTCTGTGTGAAAAAAATGTTTTTCTCATCTCGGTCCTAAGAGATTTCCCCCGCATCCTTAAACTGTGACCCCTTGTTGTGGACTTCCCCAACATCGGGAACAATCTTCCTGCATCTAGCCTGTCCAACCCCTTAAGAATTTTGTACGTTTCTACAAGATCCCCCCTCAATCTTCTAAATTCTAGCGAGTACAAGCCGAGTCTATCCAATCTTTCTTCATATGAAAGTCCTGACATCCCAGGAATCAGTCTGGTGAACCTTCTCAGCCCTCATCCAACTGCAGGTTTTACTCTGCATTGGTCAATTGACTGACTTTCACTGGACTATCATGGTCAACCCATGAATGTTGAGACATCACCATGAACAACATATTCGGCGGTTGGCGAAGGGGTTCGGCGTCGGCGTTCCACCAGGCCGGCGTGAGGGCCTGAACATCGGGCCACCCGGGGCGGCGATTGAGGGTGCTCGGAAGGACCCGACCACGGATGAACACGGAGGGGAGGCTGGCTGGATTATGGTGCCATCCTTACCTTGGTGCATTTATGTTATGTTGTGTCGTGGACTTTCTGTGTTTGTGCTTTTTTTAATTCAATTTTATTTTTAATATGTTTTATTATTTATGTATTATTTATTTATTTTTTATGATTTTTTTTAATGATATTGCCTGTAAGGGAAATTCATTTCGTTGTCTCAAATTGAGACAATGACAATAAATTTGAATCCAATACAACAACATATTCACACTCCTCATTTATTGTTGATCCTGATTAACAGCTTGGTTAGTGGCTCTCTAAAGAATGGACAACACTTGCCCTATCAAAAGTCACCATCCCTTTCACAAAATATCATCTAGCATGAAAATCCTCCAATCCACTTTGCCACTAGTTCAGGTTTTATTCTAAAGTGAAAATAACAACAACATTTCAGAATGGTTTGAGCATCATTAATAGATGGTGGACAGGTGATGTTTCAGATCGAGACCCTTCTTGTGAGTCTGAAGAAGGGTCACTACCCGAAACATCACCTATACATGTCCTCCAGAGCTGCTGCCTGACCTGCAGAAGTACTCCAGCACTTTGTGTCCCGTTGTGTATTAACCAGCATCTGCAGTTCTTTGTTTCCACCTCAGACAGAATCAGAATCAGGTTTTATTTGCCAATTGCAACATACGATGAATTTCACTTGCCAGGTCAGTCATACAATTAAAAAGGAACAGACACAAAAACACATTTTAACATGAACATCCACCACTGTGACTCCTACACATACCTCACTGGCAAAATAAAGTTCAAGTCCTTCACTAGTGTTCTTCCTCGGTCATGGGCCTCGAGCCCCCGTTAACGGGACGATCTTAACTCCCGTGGCCGGTGGCGTTCAGGCCCTCCACGTTGAGGCGATCAGATCCTGCATCGGGGGGATGTCAGCTCCCCCACGCCGGGCGTTCAAACCTCGCGTCGGGTCTGGTTTAACCTTGCACGGCGTTGGAGCTCCCGAATAGCCTCTCCTGAGACTGCGAGCCATTGATGGTAAGTCCGCAGGCCGCGGTGGGAGCGATCCCAGGCAAGGGATTCGCTCCGGTGTTAAGTCCGCGACCCACAGTCCAAGGCGGCTTTTCAACCACATTGATGGTAGGCCGCAGAGCCTAACCCAGGAGAATGTGATCTGAAAAATGATCACCTCTCCGGGAAGGTTAGAACCTGAATAAAAAAGTTTCCCCCCTCTCCCCACATAAAACAAACTGAAGTACATTAAAACAAACTTTAGACAAACACTAAAATAACAAAAAGATGAAAAAACGAACAGACTGCCGGCAGGGCTGGCCATCTGGAGTACCTCTGCAGTGCTGGTCAAATGGTGGACAGTATTGTTTTTGCCAGAATTTAGATCACATTTCTGATGAATCTGATGAACAACAGAGTAATCTTTCTTGAAATATCTGAAGGAACATTTCAATAAATCAGACATTGCTCATGTTTTAATGAGAAAAATATAAATTCCTTACCTTGTTCCACAGTACGGATCAATTGTGTTCCACTGTGTTCCACTGTAAAGGCATCGATTGTATTCATATATTGTCTTTCTGCTGATGCAACAAAAGCTTTTCCCTGAACCTCGGCACACATGACAATAAACTAAACTGAACCTCAGCTGATCATATCTCCCCATAATCCTTGATCTTAGTCCACCTATGACAAGGTCTCAAATTTGTGTTTTGGAGTTGTTTTCCACTAACCAGTGGTCTTTGTAATTTATGCTTCATTTATGTGTTGTGTTGCCTTAGTCCAAATGCCTCTGATGCTGCTGCTGCAGGCAACATTGTCATTGTACCTGTATCTGTATCTCGCCATTGTTGTGTATCTGTCAATGAATTCAACAACTCCTAAAATGTACTGAATGATTTGGCTCCAGTCAAATCTGTGGTGGAGAATGTAACAGATTCTTTGTTCTCCTCATCTTAATCCTTATTGTCTCTTGTCTTAAACCTTTACCCCTGGTCATGGTCTCCCCCCAACAGGGAACATCTTCCTCCATCCAGACTGGTCTACCTGTTGGAATTGTCTATGTTTCCATGAGAATCATTGTCATTCTTCTAAACTCCACGAGCCAAATTAACTCAAATTCTCTTTGTAATTTCCACCATCCCAGGAAGAAGTCAAAACAAGGAGGTTAGGAGATGTGACTTTTCATGGAGGGTTTTTTCAAACAGCTGGAGGTACTCTGTGGGTCGATCAGCATCTATGGAGGGAAAGCAATGATCAGCGTTTCGTATCGTGACCCTGCATTGACTTAAATCATCATTTTTCAAATACAAATAAATTCTTTGTTTCCAACTTATTTCCACAGATACAGAGGAAGGTATTCATTATGGAGCCATCTCCTTCCAGCCTAAAGCAACTGGTGGTAACATGACTTTATTTAAATATGTTTTAATCTTTTATCACAGTGAGGATTATTGGCACAGAGTAGTCTGAAACCTTGCTGTCTTTGGCCACCTTACAACAGCATCAGGCATTCCTGGGATAAAGTCCCTCACCCTGCTCATGAACATGAAGTGGGACAGTCAGCTGAGGCTCAGTTAGGAGCCCAACCTTCTCCGAGTGTGTTCTGGTTCCCTAAACTACAGGGGGTGTGTTCTGGTCCCCCAACCTACTCTGTGTGTTCTGGTCCCCTAAACTACAGGGGGTGTGTTCTGGTCCCCTAAACTACAGGGGGTGTGTTCTGGTCCCCCAACCTACTCTGTGTGTTCTGGTCCCCTAAACTACAGGGAGTGTGTTCTGGTCCTCTAAACTACAGGGAGTGTGTTCTGGTCCTTTAAACTACAGGGAGTGTGTTCTGGTCCTCTAGCCTACTCTGTGTGTTCTGGTCCCCTAGCCTACTCTGTGTGTTCTGGTCCCCTAAACTACAGGGGGGGGGGGGTGTTCTGGTCCCCTAAACTACAGAGAGTGTGTTCTGGTCCCCCTACCTACTCTGTGTGTTCTGGTCCCCTAAACTACAGGGGGTGTGTTCTGGTCCCCCAACCTACTCTGTGTGTTCTGGTCCCCTAAACTACAAGGGGGGTGTTCTGGTTCCCTAGCCTACTCTGTGTGTTCTGGTCCCCTAAACTACAGGGTGTGTGTTCTGGTCCCCTAAACTACAGGGGATGTGTTCTGGTCCCCTAAACTACAGGGGGTGTGTTCTGGTCCCCTAGCCTACTCTGTGTGTTCTGGTCCCCTAAACTACAGGGGGGTGTTCTGGTCCCCTAAACTACAGGGGGGGGTGTTCTGGTCCCCTAAACTACAGGGGGTGTGTTCTGGTCCCCTAGCCTACTCTGTGTGTTCTGGTCCCCTAAACTACAGGGGGTGTGTTCTGGTCCCCTAGCCTACTCTGTGTGTTCTGGTCCCCTAAACTACAGGGGGGGTGTTCTGGTCCTCTAGCCTACTCTGTGTGTTCTGGTCCCCTAGCCTACTCTGTGTGTTCTGGTCCTCTAACCTACTCTGTGTGTTCTGGTCCTCTAGCCTACTCTGTGTGTTCTGGTCCTCTAGCCTACTCTGAATGGGTACAATAGCCACTCCAGAGATCCAACCAGTGACATCCAGGCCACTGTTACAACTCTGTTGTGCATTGGCGTTGGTGATGGGAAGTGAAACCAAGACACCATTTATGTCCATCTGAAGAACGTTCAGTTCAAATTTATCGGTCACATACACCTAGGTGTAGTGAAATTCTTTTTGCCAGTGCAGCACATAAAAAAGAATACAAACATGACAATAATAGATAGTTTCAACATCAAAACATCCCCCCACAATGGTTCCCATTATGGGGAAAGGCACAAAGTCCAGTCCCATCCCCATGTCCACCCATAGTCGGGCCTCCTTACTCGAGACCGTGGCTTCCGGAGCCGACAGGGCCGCGCCGAATGGAGCTCAACTGGCAATCACATCAAGAGATCCCAGGCTCGCCGCTGCTGAGCCGGTGCCGTCGCCGCCGCTGCTGAGCCGGTGCCGCCGCCGATGCCGAGGCTCCAGGCGGTCCCCTCAGGAGACGCCGCTCCAGGCCCGCTGGTAGGCCGCGGGGACGGGTCGAAGCTGCAGCCCGGAGAAAAGCTGCATCTCCGACCAGGTAGGGACCCTGAAAATTATTTTCCCCCTCCCCCTCCCCTCCCCCACACATAAAAAGCTAGAACTCTTCTGCACAACTCCTGACTGAGCTAGAAGTGATCAGCACAATCTTCCTTGAATTACAATATATTTTTGATATTGATTAGTATGACTGGATGTTACAATCCCTAAGGTTCTTCACCACAACTGACACCCGATATTCTTGGGGGTGACCACAAGGTGATTTTGCTACCAACCAGACACATCTTCAGTTGTGTACCTCAACATCACTGGGTGTTTCGACCTTTTATCACAAGACACCCACCCTCAGTCGAGGCAGGCCCACCGCAGGGTGATCAGCCCTGGGTGTGTGTCTTATGGTTAGCCTCTAGATGGTCAGTCACGTGGCAGCCCAGACAGCATCTTTTCTCTTCAGCCACAGCCAGTGACTGCTCCATTCTGCTTTTTTCCTTCCATCTTCCTCTCTACCGTTGACTGTGGCTGGTTGAGCTCTGGACTCATGTCCGTTGGTGGGACAGTACTTGGTTGAGCTTCGCCTGGGGTGCTGATACCCTGTGGACTGTGGTGGTCAACCTGCTACTGGGCTTCACTCGACTGGTTTGGCCTTCCTCTTAGAAGGTCATGGTTAATGCGAGGCCCCACACCAAGCTCTCCAAGGCACTTTTCCCTGCCCTGGTGGATCTTGAGACCCTTCTCTGATGTTATCTGTTCCCAGCCACAGATGCAGCTTTGTAGCTTATGTCCTGCCAGGGCTGCTGCTCTGTCAATTGCTGTGCTAGTTCTCTTATTCATAGTCGATTCCTTCTGTAGCAATATAAGGCCCTGTTGTTCATGGTGACCATTCCTGCAGCTCACTGTAAATGCAGACGCATGACAGATGGGTTTTCTGGAATTCAATGTCTTGTTGATTCACTGTCGGGAAGAGCAAAATGTAGTAAGCTTTAGACGTTTATATTCCATTTGTCGTTTCCTTTGTTAACATCATCCACCAGTGTCATTTTTAATTGTGATGTTTGCATTTATTACAGGCAACAGTGATAATACACTGTCCTCCAATCAAGCATCAGGCACTGTATGTATATTGATTCTTGTTGTTGAAA
The DNA here is from genome assembly GCF_010909765.2 of Amblyraja radiata. Lineage (NCBI taxonomy): Eukaryota > Metazoa > Chordata > Chondrichthyes > Rajiformes > Rajidae > Amblyraja > Amblyraja radiata. Next base: position 270,256 of record NW_022630168.1, read on the forward strand.
TCACTGATCGTACAAGTATGAATTAAAGCTGTAATCTGTTTACTGATCTAAACAGCGACAACAGCAACGGTCTTAAATACAATTGGTATTTCTTTCTCTTTCAGAACCTTGTTTCTTCAAAGGAAGATGAGTCTGTCATCTATGCTGAAACAGCAAAAAAATAAACATGAAGAGAGTGGAAAGTAAAGGCTTGGACTTTGACAAGCGCAACGTTGCAATTTTTGGAATTGAATTTTTTACTTCATCTATATTACTAAAACTAAGATCTTGACCAATTTCTGACTTTCTATTTCGTGATTTCCGAAAGAACGCCGCCACTTACGGCCGTGATTTTTGGCCACCTCGCTCAGAGTCCCCCTCCGCTGAGCTGGACCGGAGGCTTTTTCCCACCGATGAAAAATCAGAGAGTTGTTAATGTTTTAGTATTGGTTGTGAGTGTGTGAATGTGTGTCTGTGTGTGTGTTTTCAGAAAATGTTTTGGTTGTAAAGTGTTTGCAAATTTGGAGACTTTAAACGTTTGAATCATTCGGTTTCCACACTATGTTTACCACTTTCTGAAGTTACTTGGCATTTTAGTATTAGTTGTGTGTGTGTGTGTCAGTGTGTGAGTGACTGTGAGTGTGTGACTGTGTGTGTGTCTGTGTGAGTGAGTGAGTCTGTGCGAGTGAGTGAGTCTGTGTGTGTGTGTGTGATTGAGTCTGTGTGTGTGTGTGTGAGTGAGTCTGTGTGTGTGTGTGGGTGTGTGAGTGAGTGAGTCTGTGTGTGTGTGTGAGTAAGTGAGTCTGTGTGTGTGTAAGTGAGTCTGTGTGTGCGTGCGTGTGCGTCTGAGAGTGCGTGCGTGAGTGTGTGAGTGAGTGAGAGTGTGTGCGTGAGTGTGTGCGTGAGTGAGCGTGTGTGTGAGTGAGAGTGTGTGTCTGAGAGTGTGTGTGTGTCTGAGAGTGTGTGTGTGTGTGTCTGAGAGAGTGTGTGTGTGTGTGTATAGGGGGGTTGCACGCAAGGTCACCGGGTCAAAGGGCATGACTCACGGAGTCGCTCAATCCATCTGGAGGACATCGCAGCTTCCAGTATATGTTGTTAATACATGAAACGCATAACTTTCCTACCTGTTAAAAACTGCCAAAATGTTGAATTTCTGTGCTGTAAATAATTGTGGAAGTCGGGGTAACCGTGAGAGACTTCTATCCTTCTTCAGAATTCCAAAAGTGAAGCGAAATGAAGGTAAAGAGAAGCGAGAGCTGAAGGAACAACAACAGCTAAAGTGCTTGGCGAACATTGGCCGTGCAGATATCGAGATTGAAAATATTGGGAATTATCGTCTTTGCGCACTGCATTTCATCAACAGCAAGGCATTATTTGTGTTTTTTCTTGGTCCCTTTGGTATCTAAAAAGTTTCAGAAGTGATAAATCTGGCTGTACATTTTTTAAATCGCCCATGGTTCTGAAGTGGGTTTGTACATGCAAAATGTAAATGCTTCTGAAGCTAAATGTATCATTAAAAACATCTCCAGACTTACGAGTGGTGTGTAGAAAAGTTTTCTATCATTATGCTATGGAGATGTATATTTTGGCAAATAATAAAATGGTCTGACAGCTTAAACACCCACTGCCTTTCAATAGGATATTGCCAATTTGCTGAGGTTGATTATGTCCAATTAACAATTAACAATGATGCCATTGCTTGGCTTGCATCTGAGTAAAATGTAATTCAAAACCCACGGCCTACCATCGGACTGGTGCGGTGTTTCCTGTTGGGACCGGCCGGGACTACAGCTTCGGCGGCGGCACAGCGCTGGGACACCATCACGGAGCGGGCGATGCCTTACCGGGTCGCCGTGCGGTAAGCTCTGGAGTGCTGTGGCCGCCGACTCCAACATCCGAGGAGCTGCGGTCTGCAGAGCGTCCAGCCGTGGGTGGGCGGCGCTGGATTTAAAACACCGCGGTGCCTGGGATCTGTTGCCGAGATCGCCAGAGTCGGAGCTCCGGCCAGCGCGGCCTGTCGACTTCGGGTACCGCGGTCTCTGGGGAGGGAGCGGCCGATCCAGACATTTCTCGATGTTGGGGAAGTCCAGAACAAGGGGCCACAGTTTAAGGATAAAGGGGAAGTCGAGATGAGAAAAACATTTTTTTTCACACACAGAGAGTGGTGAATCTGTGGAATTCTCTGCCACAGAAGGTAGTTGAGGCCACAGTTCATTGGCTATATTTAAGAGGGAGTTAGATGTGGCCCTTGTGACTAAAGGGATCAGGGGGTATGGAGAGAAGGCAGGTACATGTTACTGAGTTGAATGATCAGCCATGATCATATTGAATGGCGAATGGTCCCGGCTCGAAGGGCCGAATGGCATCTACTCCTGCACCTATTGTCTATGTTTCTATGTCTATCCCACAGTTACAGCCATCAGGGTCCGGGTTCCATCTTGTTCCCGCTCAAAGCTCCAACCGCCAACCGCCAACCACGCGCCGACCTCAACTGCCCTCACCAAGATGGCCGCCAGTCTCACCTGCCCTCAGCAAGATGGCCGCTGACCTCACCTGCCCTCGCCAAGATGGCCGCCGGTCTCACCTGCCCTCAGCAAGATGGCCGCCGGCCTCACCTGCCCTCAGCAAGATGGCCGCCGGCCTCACCTGCCCTCGCCAAGATGGCCGCCGGTCTCATCTGCCCTCAGCAAGATGGCCGCTGACCTCACCTGCCCTCGCCAAGATGGCCGCCGGTCTCACCTGCCCTCAGCAAGATTGCCGCCAGCCTCACCTGCCCTCAACAAGATGGCCGCCGGCCTCACCTGCCATATAACCATATAACCATATAACAATTACAGCACGGAAACAGGCCATCTCGACCCCTCTAGTCCGTGCCGAACACATAATCTCCCCTAGTCCCATATACCTGCGCTCAGACCATAACCCTCCATTCCTTTCCCATCCATATAACTATCCAATTTATTTTTAAATGATAAAAACGAACCTGCCTCCACCACCTTCACTGGAAGCTCATTCCACACAGCTACCACTCTCTGAGTAAAGAAGTTCCCCCTCATGTTACCCCTAAACTTCAGTCCCTTAATTCTCAAGTCATGTCCCCTTGTTTGAATCTTCCCTACTCTCAGTGGGAAAAGCTTTTCCACGTCAACTCTGTCTATCCCTCTCATCATTTTAAAAACCTCTATCAAGTCCCCCCTTAACCTTCTGCGCTCCAAAGAATAAAGCCCTAACTTGTTCAACCTTTCTCTGTAACTTAGTTGCTGAAACCCAGGCAACATTCTAGTAAATCTCCTCTGTACTCTCTCTATTTTGTTGCCCTCGCCAAGATGGCTGCCGGTCTCATCTGCCCTCAGCAAGATGGCCGCTGACCTCACCTGCCCTCAGCAAGATGGCCCACAAAATTGCTGGAGGAACTCAGCGGATTCACCACCCTGTACAAATTCCTCCAGCAATTTTGTGTACCTTCGATATTCCAGCATCTGCAGTTCCCTTTTGAACACTCAGCAAGATGGCCGCCGGTCTCACCTGCCCTCCCCAAGATGGCCGGCGGTCTCACCTGCCCTCAGCAAGATGGCCACCGGTCTCACCTGCCCTCAGCAAGATGGCCGCCGGTCTCACCTGCCCTCAGCAAGATGGCCGCCAGTCTCACCTGCCCTCAGCAAGATAGAAACATAGAAAACATAGAAATTAGGTGCAGGAGTAGGCAATTCGGCCCTTCGAGCCTGCACCGCCATTCAATATGATCATGGCTGATCATCCAACTCAGTATCCCGTACCTGTCTTCTCTCCATATCCTCTGATCCCTTTAGCCACAAGGGCCACATCTAACTCCCTCTTAAATATAGCCAATGAACTGGCCTCGACTACCCTCTGTGGCAGAGAGTTCCAGAGATTCACCACTCTGTGTGAAAAAAGTTCTTCTCATCTCGGTTTTAAAGGATGTCCCCCTTATCCTTAAGCTGTGACCCCTTGTCCTGGACTTCCCCAACATCGGGAGCAATCTTCCTGCATCTAGCCTGTCCAACCCCTTAAGAATTTTGTAAGTTTCTATAAGATCCCCTCTCAATCTCCTAAATTCTAGAGAGTATAAACCAAGTCTATCCAGTCTTTCTTCATAAGACAGTCCTGACATCCCAGGAATCAGTCTGGTGAACCTTCTCTGCACTCCCTCTATGGCAATAATGTCCTTCCTCAGATTTGGAGACCAAAACTGTACGCAATACTCCAGGTGTGGTCTCACCAAGACCCTGTACAACTGCAGTAGAACCTCCCTGCTCCTATACTCAAATCCTTTTGCTATGAAAGCTAACATACCATTCGCTTTCTTCACTGCCTGCTGCACCTGCATGCCCACTTTCAATGACTGGTGTACCATGACACCCAGGTCTCGCTGCATCTCCCCTTTTCCTAGTCGGCCACCATTTAGATAATAGTCTGCTTTCCTGTTTTTGCCACCAAAATGGATAACCTCACATTTATCCACATTATACTGCATCTGCCAAGCATTTGCCCACTCACCCAGCCTATCCAAGTCACCTTGCAGTCTCCAATCATCCTCCTCACAACTAACACTGCCCCCCAGGTTAGTGTCATCCGCAAACTTGGAGATATTGCCTTCAATTCCCTCATTAATATATATTGTAAATAGCTGGGGTCCCAGCACTGAGCCTTGCGGTACCCCACTAGTCACTGCCTGCCATTGTGAAAAGGACCCGTTTACTCCTACTCTTTTCTTCCTGTTTGCCAGCCAGTTCTCTATCCACATCAATACTGAACCCCCAATGCCGTGTGCTTTAAGTTTGTATACTAATCTCTTATGTGGGACCTTGTCGAAAGCCTTCTGGAAGTCCAGATACACCACATCCACTGGTTCTCCCCTATCCACGCTACTAGTTACATCCTCGAAAAATTCTATAAGATTCGTCAGACATGATTTACCTTTTGTAAATCCATGCTGACTTTGTCCAATGGTTTCACCAATGACAGTACCGGGGCTGCCTCCAGGAAACCTCCCATGCAATGTTTTTCCACAAAGGAATACATTTAGCTCAGCAGAAATCATGAATGGAATTCAAAGTCTAACAGCAGCTCCTGGCGACTCAAATCACCAGAGTTGCCGTGAAATATGTCTCGGATTAACAAAGATTGTAGGTTGGGGTTGCTGATATTCTCGTGAGCTAATTGGAGTCAGGGTCACAGATAATGACATTCAGAAGCAGGACATTCTGCCCAAGGTACCAATGCCATCCAACATGTAGCAATCTGCAATTCTCCATTTTTCCATCACTCGCATGACAGCCTTACTTATCATTGCGTTTCATGAGCTCATCTAAATATTGTTTTTCAAAGTGTTGTGAGTGCCGACATCCATTACCAAATCAGGCAACATGTTGTATACCTGAAGCTCAGGGTGGGTGGCATAACCGTTACTTAAATGCCCACATAACCGTCACCTGAAGCGTCTCAACTCCGATTATGGACACCTGTGCTAAGGCAATATGTTTTTCAAGTGTCCAGTCTCACAACAGTCCTCGTCGTTTTGTGAACATCAAACAGAGCCCACACTCATTTCCCTCCAGTTTAAAGGGCCCGAGCACTATCCCCACAGACAGCAGAAACCATCTCTTGCAGCACTCTGGTACAACTCCCTGAAGCTCTCATGATTGCGGAGACCGCAATTCAACCTGATGTTTCAAAGATGAGTCATAATCATAGAGTGATACAGCGGGGAAATAGGCCCTTCAGCCAATCTTGCCCTCAACGGCCATCATTTCCCATCTACACTCGTCCCACCTGCCCACGTTTGGCCCGCATTTCTCCAAACCTGTCCTATCCATATACATATCTAACAGTTTCTTACACGTTGGGATAGTCCCAGCCTCAACTAACTCAGCTGGCTGTTTGTTCCATGTATCCACTGCCCTTTGTGTGAAAAGGTTACCCCCTCAGATTCCTATTAAATTATCTCCCCTCACCTTAATGAATGTATGATGTTGTGGAAATTACAGAGACGTGGCTGCAAGAGGATCGGAGCAGGGAGCTGAATATTCAAGGTTATACGTTGTACTGGAAAGACAGACAGGTGGTCAGAGGGGTGGGGTAGCTCTGTTGGTAAGGAATTAAATTCGGTCTTTAGCGAGGGGTGACATAGGATCAGAAGATGTAGAGTCTTTGTGGGTAGAGCTGAGAAATTGTAAGGGTAAAAATACCATAATGGGAGTTATTTACAGCCCCCAAAGAGTAGCCAGGATATAGGCTACAAGTTATATCAGGAGCCACAATCGGCATGTAAGAAAGAAAATGCTAATGTCGTCATGGAATATTTTAATATGCAGGTAAACTGGGAAAATCAGCTTCAGATACTGAACCACAAGAAAGTGAATTTGTACATGGCCTCCGCAATGGATTCTTAGAGCACCTGGCAGTGGAGCCTACCGGCGAAAAGGCAGTGTTGGATTTAATGTTGTGTAATGAACTGGATTTCATAAGGGAATTCACGGTAAAGGAACCAGTCGGAGGTAGCGACCATAATGTGATAATATTTAACCTGCGATTTGACAGCCAGAAGATGAATTTGGATATGTTCGTATTACATCTGTGCAAAGTGGACTACAGAGTCATGAGGGAGGAGCTGGCCAAAGTTGACTAGAAAGGGGTGATGATGGAACAGCAATAGTAGGAATTTCTGGGAATAATCCGGAAGATGCAGGATCTTTTCATTCAAACGATTCAGAAAGATTCGAGGTGGAGAAAGAGGCGCCCGTGGCTGACAATGGAAGTCAAGGACAGTATAAAATTAAAAGAGAAGGCGTGTAACATAGCAAAGATACGTGGAAAGCCAGAGTATTGTGAAGCTTTTAAATAACAACAGAAGGTAACTAAAAAGACAACACATGGAGAAAAGGTGAAATACGAAGGGAAGTTAGCCAATAATATTAACCAAGGCAGCAAGAGTTTCTTCTGTTACACAAAGAGTATGAAAGAGGCAAGCGTGGACGTTGGACCGCTAGAGAATGGTGCAGGAGAAGTGATAATGGGGAATAAAGAAAGGCAGAGGAGTTGAATAACTTTTGTGCATCAGTCTTCAGAGTGTAAGACACCAGCAACGTGCCTGAAATGCAACATAGTCAGGGGGTAGGAGTTAGTGTTGTGGCTATTACTATGGAGAAGGTGCTTGGGAAGCTGAATGGGCTGAAGGTGGATAGGTCACTTGGACCGGATGGACTGCACCCTAGGATTCTGAAAGAGGTGGCTTTAGAGATTGTGGTGACCGTGGACAATGCCGTTCAACTACATAGAGCGGACGGTGAAGTAGAGGCAGCAGGGAAATCAAGAGGCGGTGGAATACGTTTCTAATCTAACCAGGACTGGGGCAGCCACATCACGGTACTGTCTAACATATGTTCTCCCAATCTAGAATCCTTCTTTATAAACTACAAACCCTTTTTTTCTCCGATGGAATTTACGTCTTTTATTCTTGTTGGAGTTTACATCCCCCCCCCCCCCCCACAAGCTTGCGTACAGAGGCGCTACGCAACTCTCTGACCAGGTAATGAGGGTAGAGAGTGACTTCCTAGACTCCATGGTCATTGTCTTGGGGGACTTTAACAAGAAGATTGAGGGGGGATCTTATAGAAACTTACACAATTCTTAAGGGGTTGAACAGGCTAGATGCAGGAAGATTGTTCCCAGTGTTGGGGAAGTCCAGAACTAGGGGTCACATTTTAAGGATAAGGAGGAAATCTTTTAGGACCGAGATGAGGAAAACATTTTTCACACAGAGAGTGGTGAATCTGTGGAATTCTCTGCCACAGAAGGTAGTTGAGGCCAGTTCATTGTCTATATTTAAGAGGGAGTTAGACGTGGCCCTTGAGGCTAAAGGGATCAGGGGGTATGGAGAGAAGGCAGGTACAGGATACTGAGTTGGATGATCAGCCATGATCATATTGAATGGTGGTGCAGGCTTGAAGGGCCGAATGGCCTCTATTCCTGCACCTATTTTCTATGTTTCTAACCTCAGCAAAGACCTTCCAAAATACAGACTCGCCCCACCAGTGAGTCGAGAACACCGTTACACTTCAATCAAGAACGCATATCACTCTGTTCCCCGGGCAGCTCTGAGTCTCTCAAATCATTGCATAGTTCACCTTATACCGACCTACAGGCAGAAACTACAAGCTGCTAAGCCTGTGGACACAACAATGAAAAGTTGGACAAGCGAGGACATTGAGAACCTACAGTCCTGCTTTGACTGCACGGATTGGAATGTGTTCAGGGTAGCAACCACAAGCCTCGATGACCATACAGACACTGTATCATCATATGTCAGCTTTTGTGCAGACAGTTATATTTCCACTAGGACCCGGACCTGGTTCAACAACAACAAGCCCTGGTTCACTGCAGAACTCAGACAGCTCCGACAGTCTAAAGAGGAGGCCTACAGGAGCAGGGATGCAGACCTCTACAGGCAGGCCAAGTACAAGCTGAGATGAGGAATCAGAGCTGCCAAGGAAAGGAAAGGAATGTTGAGGAGCAAGTTCTCAGCTAGTGACTCTTCTTCAGTTTGGAAGGGTTTGCAAGGTATCATCAGCTACAGGAGGAAAGTCCCCCGCTCCTCGGACAATCGTCAGCTGACCAACGACCTGAACGAGTTCTACTGCAGGTTCGACAAACAGAAACGTAACTCTGATACCCCATCCCCACTCCCCAAACAATACTTCACATCTCCTCACAGCATGACTGGACCCTTCCTCACCCACTCCTCCCCAACCACCACTTAATACCCACTTACAGCCTGACTCCAATCTGTAAAGACTGGGCCATCGTCCACTATCTACCCCCTCCTTGCTGCCCAACACCAATCTGACCACTTCTCCATCACTAACAATAGAAATTGAGGAGATGGAGAGGCTGTTAAGAAGAAAGAAAAGCCGGAAATCTCCAGGACCGGACAATGTTTCCTCCTTTTCCCTCTAGCTTTGTGCAAAACAACTGGCACTGGTCCACACAACATTTTCAACCAGTCCATGCAAACTGTACAGACCCTGCCTGCTTCAACGTCTCCACTGTTGTCCCTGTACCCCAAAATATAAAGATTACTGGTCTTAATGACAAGAGGTCCGTCTAATGCAAAAGAAAAACACGCGTTTATGTGAATGAATTGCTGCTTTCAAAGCGGAAATCGCTTTTAAAACATGGGGGATCACAATGAGGCCTGAAATCTAGGACAGGCATCGGCAACCTACGGCCAACTATTTAGTAATCTCCTTTCATGTCAAAGTCATATCAACAGAGGTCCCAGCACCAATCTAGCTGTAACTCCACTGGTCACAGATCTCCCGCCTGGACATCGTTCTCCCACCGCAAACCTCTGCCTTTTTATCAATGAACTAGTTTTAAATCCATACGACTAAAACACTGTAGAACCCGTGCATCTTAATCTCGGATTCCCCTATCACGGGGGACTTGATCAAATGCCGTTTTGATCATCCAAAATCAGTACCCAGTTTCTGCTTTCTCCCCATATACCTTCATTCCGTAACTCTAAGAAATTTAATTATGGGAGGCTTTTTATAGTGAAAAAAACTGCATGACATCATTTTCACCATGTGATGATTTTTCCACACGTCAGTAGTTGTTGTTGGCTCAAGAGTAACTCGGGAGAGCAACGTGGTAACTCGGGAGAGGAATGTGGTAACTTGGAACATCTAGAAATGACAAGTAAACGGCAAACTTAGTCAAACCCGTGGGAACCCGGTTGAACCCTTGAACATAAACTTGGAATCTCGTACACAACCACGAGTCTGATTGTTTCTTTCACTTGGGTTCACTCGTGGGTCGACTCGCACCGTGAGACAGGGGCTTACTACAAAAATCTACGCAGACATTCTACATCCTATCCCAATCCATTACATGTGTTATCTCCTTAAAAAAAACTGGATCAAATGAGTAAAACACGACGTGCCCCGTTCAAAGCCACTAATTAACTAATTTTCATCCAAATGTGAGTAAATCCTTTCCTAAATTATCCTCTACAATACCTTCCCTACTGGTGACATGATGCTCACCAGCCTATCATTCGCTAAATTATCCCTGCACCCTTACTAAAACAGTGGAACACCATTAGCTGGTTCCCATTCTAGGACCTCGCCAGTGGTTCGAGAATGACCTCCCTCAATGTTCGTGCAATCTCCTTTCCTTCGTCACTCATTAACCCGAAATAGATGCCAGCAGATTTTATCCAATACACTTCACGACTCCCCAAACCTCATCCTTCTTAACATCAAACTGCGTTGGCATATTAGTAAGAAAAAATTGTAGATGTCAGACAGGTCAGATGTGGAAATGCAAGAAAAAAACTCCCAATGGACCAAACTTCTGCCGATTAAAGTACGAATTTACCCTCCTTGGATTTGGTACATTTGGTACATTTAGCTGAAGTGTCAAAGGGACACCAGGTGCAAGAGGCTCATGTAATTAAATGTTGCCATCAAGTATTTTTTGTATACATTGTTTGTAAGTAAGCAGAGTAAGTGCCTCTTAATGTGATCTCATCATATGTGTAAGAAGTGATTGACATGTAGGGATGGCCCTCCCATTGCATCTTCGTGCCTTTAGTGTCCCCACATCCGTTTAGGGGTATAAAAGTGTAGGTGATTCGTTTGGCCGTGCCGCTTGTCTCTTTCTTCTGTTCTGTTTACGTGAGGCAGGTGAGGGCTCGAGTGAGTGGATCCAAGTCCGGCTCCGTGGTACCGTTTACAAATAAAGAAGAGTTTGGACTCCAGTGTTTGTTTCAGTGACAATTAGATCTAATTACTGATGATTCATTAAATAATGTTTCGTGCGCTGAAGCACTGATTTTTACAAAGGACTTTTAATTCATTGCAAAAAAGCCAGTTTCCAATTTGTCTTGAATCAGATTTTTTAAAGTAGGTCAAATTAGCATAATTCATTAATCCTTATTCCAAGAAGTTTATCAGCCGCACCAGATCTGTTTAAATGATAGGATTTTAAGCTTTTGAAAATAAATTACAGATGAAAAAAATGGAAATGATTGTCCATAAATCTTCATGTTGAGTATTACAAAGTATAATTGGCAAAGATGTGAAGCAACAAGGTACCTTTTATCTTTCATAATATTTTTAATTAAAATTGAAACCCCACGAAATTGATTACCTATTATTTTATTCTTTAATCTAATTATTCTATGTGTACATGGTATTGAAAATCATGACCCATATGAACTTTGCTTTTAAATTTTGCTATAATCTTGCCAGTGTCAGGCTTTCAAATCACCTCACCGTAATATCTGGAACCATGGTGTAGGGCGCAAATGTCAATTATTTTTCTTTTGTTTTTTTTTTAAGTTACTGCATTTTCAGAGCCTCCAGCCCTTAGTAGAAGAATATTTCACAGATTCCTCAGCGATTCCTACTCCCTCTGTTCCCTGCTGAATACCTTGCCCATCGGGAAGATTTGTTTTCAGCTGCAGTCTATGGGATACCATAGGCAACAAATGGGCTGAGTACTAATAAAAGGTGTTGTGGATAGAAGCAGTTATGAGCTCTCAAGTGTTCATGACCTTGAACAGTGAGAATCAACAAATCTCAATTGAAACTGAATTAATGCCAAATGAGATACAACACGGATCCCTACACGGGCCAACTCCGTAATGTAGTAGATAGACACAAAAAGCTGGAGTAACTCAGCGGGACATGCAGCATCTCTGGAGAGAAGGAATGGGTGACGTTTCGGATCATGACCCTTCTTCAGTCTCGACCCAAAACATCACCCATTCCTTCTCTCCAAGAGATGCTGCCTGTCCTGCTGAGTTACTCCAGCTTTTTTTTTGTCTATCTTCGGTTTAAACCAGCTTAGACAAATGTTTGCAAGTAGATTTGCAAATGAAATCACATTGTTTAAAAAAACATTTGGACAGGTACATGGATAGGATAGATTTAGAGGGATATGGGCCAAACGTAGGTAGGTGGGATAAGTTGGTCAGCGTGGTCAAGATGGGCCAAACAATGGGCCTGTTTCCATGCTTTGTGGATTGATGTCTGTATGTGTGAGAGTTTTAGTGCTGGCTAATATCAGGAATATGAAATGTTCACAGGAATATGAAATGTGAAGATTTTGAGTTGAAATTGGAATCATGCATGCCCTGCTCACGAATGGCATAGGAAATATGTCAAATTATCCTGCATAATGTAACCTTGTGCCATTTATATCTCCTACATTTTCCATTCAAATAGCCCACTACAAACAAAAAATCCCTTGCAATGTTCTGATGATTGTTACTTTATTGCATTGTTAGCAGCTGCTTAGTAATAATCCAAATTTAATTTGTAACCCATGCCATTTTCATAGAGAAAGACAATGTGATTAATATATCAAACTTTCTTGATGCATTCAAAACCTGAAAAATCCAACATAATTATTAAAAGTTCAGTTATAGAGTCATAGAGTGATACAGTGTGGAAGCAGGCCCAACTTGCCCAACACCGGCCAACACCGGCCAACATATCCCAGCTACGCTAGTCCTGCCTGCGTGCGTTTGGTCCATATTCCTCCAAACTTGTCCTATCCATGTACCTGTCTAACTGTTTCTTAAACGTTGGGATAGTCCCAGCCTCAACTACCTCCTATGGCAGCTTTACATACACCCCACCACCCTTTGTGTGAAAATGTTACCCCTCAGATTCTTATTAAATATTTTCCCCTTCACCTTAAACCTAAGAGGTTGTGATTTTAACACCAGTGACATGGCTCAATGTTGGTCCTCTCCTACCATGGCAACCATCTAAGACTTTAATATGTGAGTGGACAGAGCTAAATAGCTGGATGGCAGAGTTAAATCCATCACTGCTGGTCTGTGATAGAGGCAATGCACATAATTGTCAGTCCAATTGCACTGGTTACATTCAACGCCCCTAAGTATGACCAAAACAATGGTTTGTTCAGCTGCAACACAACATCCCAACTCCAATAATGCTTCCATCTATGAAGACAAGCTTGCTAAATGACTTTTTCAATACCCTACCCACCTGTGATTCCACTGTCAGGAAGCTATGGTCTTGCACCCAATGTTAATGAGTTCATAAGTTCTTGGAGCAGAATGAGCTCATATAGCCCATGTCTACTCATGGCTGATCTATCTTTCCCACTCAACCCCATTCTCCTGCCTTCTCCCCATAACCCCTGACACCTTACTAATCAAGAATCTGTCAATCTCCGCCTTAAAAATATCCATTAGCTTGGCCTCCACAGCCATCCGTGGCAATTAATTCCGCAGATTCACCACCCTCTGACTAAATAAATTCCTCCTCATCTCCTTTCTAAATGTACATCCTTTTATTCTGAGGCTATGGCCTAGACTTTCCTCTCCACATTCACTCTATCCAGGCCTTTCACTATTTTGTAAGTTTCAATGAGGTCTCCCCTTATCCTTCTAAACTCCAGTTGGTGCAGGTCCAGTGTTGTTAAACGCTCATCATATGTTAACCCAATGATTCCTGGGATCTTTCTCCTAAACCTCCTCTGGCCCCTATCCAACACCAACACATCCTTCCTTAGATATGGGGCCCAAAACAGCTCACAATACACCAAATGCAGTCTGATGCCTTATAGAGCCTCTGAGTAGTCAAACAATTGCACTGAAGCCTTTTTCATTGTCATAGTTTTCTATAGTATTCTGTGCTTTCTTTATATATCACCGACTATAGTTGGTTCAAACACCATTATTCTATTCCCATGAGGGTTCAGTGGTCACCAACTCTATGTTTCAAAACAATTTGGGGAATAAATATATCTCTTTATAGCAAATTACTGCTAAAATCTTTCTCAAATGTAATTTGGTTCCCATATGCAAAACATAAAATATAAATTTCTTGGATAACTATTTTAGAAATTGATTATATTAACTTCTATGAAATTTCTCCATATTCCAGCTTTAAAGATGAAAGATTATTCATTTGGAATTTTCCCTTTGAAAGTGGGGAGAAAATGAAGATAATTTTCCTTCCACTGTTTACGGAAGGCTAATGGGCCTGTCCCACTCGGGTGATTTTTCAACGGATTGCTGGCGACTGTCGAGTTGCCGGCAGTCTCCTGAAAAACCGGGAACTGGAACGGCGACTGTCAGAGTGGAACACACACACATAAACACATCGCAAAGGCGGGGAACAAGGCAAGCGGGGGAGCGCTGTCTAAAAATTTCACACGGTGCAAAGCCAAGGAGATACAGACACACACCGCGATGAACAGGAAAGTTGGTGCTGTAATTAAGACAACTAAAGCACAGTGTATGGTAAGTCCTTTAAAAAAAAGGGGGGGGGGGCGGAGGGAGAAGGAGTGGAAACAACTTTTAAGAAGCCAGAGATGCACAGCTGTGAAGTTCAGTGGACATTTAACATTACCCATCGGTTCCTTGGTTCTGAAAACTACTGCTTACCTTTGTGTGGTGGTGGTGGTGTAGATTTTGGGATTAGCATAAGGAAAGCAATAACATAATATGATGGAAGAAATATTTACAAATTGCTCTACAAGAGTCTGTTCTACTTATGTCCTAAACTATGTGTTTATTGTTGTTTATTATTGTATGATTGTATGTATGACTGCAGGCACGAAATTTCGTGCACAGGCAGTGCTTTTTTTACTTCAAACTAATCATATTTTCATTTTCAAACCACATTAAGGGTACTCACATTTGTGTCGACATTTGTTCAGTGTCATTCAGAGCTCAGAGTGACCTCCATGTTGCAGAGACTGATTGAGGCTCACCACTTCTTGGTTTTATAGTCCCTCCCCCTCCCTCCAGCAGGGGCAGCAGAGAGAATGGTGAATTATTTTAAAACATTAATTTTTCTCTGATTTTTCATCGATGGGAAAAATACTTTGGTCCAGGAAGGCAGATCGAGGTGGCCAAAAATGACGGCCGTAGGTGACGGCGTTCTCTCGAAAATCGCAGCAGAGTGGGCCAAAAGCGGTCAAGATCAGATTTTTACCACACATATTATGCATGCTTCACAATCCTTATGTAGTCCAGTCCAGATCTTCATCCCTACCCTGGGCCGGCCCTATAAGCCGGTGTGTCTCTCTCTCTCTCTATTTTAGATTTAATGCTGATCACAGGCATGAAAGCACGTTGTGTTCCCTCCGTTTGTACTGCAACAAAGTCTATGAGTTCTAACCTCTGTGTGTGAATCTGATCATTTCAAGTTACACCAGCACTTTGTGTATTTGTAAAGTGGCATCTGGTGTTCCTTGTGCCTGCAGACATAAACCATAAAGTAGACCACACTGGTAGTTTCCATCTCTCCATGAGAAGCAATGTTAGGGCATGAGTTTAGTTCAGTTTATTGCAGTGGCGGCGCTGGTGAACGGCTGCGGCTCGCCTGCAGTCTGTTTGTTATTTTTTTGTGTTGTTTTTTTTCGTTTTGTCTAGTTAAGTTTTGGTTTTTAGGTTGTGTTTATGTGGGGGGGGGGGGGTTGAAACGGGGCTTGCTGTCTCTCCCTTCGGGGGAATGCGACTTTTTGTCGTATCCCCCTGCTCTGCCCCCGTCTGCGCTGAGGCCCAATGGCGGAGCTGGCGACCTCGAGACTCCGGAGGCAGAGCCAGTAAGGACTTGCCCTGGGCTCGCTCCCGTGAGGGCGGCCCGGCTCGGGGCTGGAACGGCGCTCCTGTGAGGGGCTGTGACGCTCCGGTGAGGGCGGCCTGGCGAGGGGCTGAGACTCTCCCGTGAGGGGCTGTGGCGCTCCTGTCGGGGCGGCCCAGCTCGAGGGAGGTACGGTGCTGTGAGGGCGATCCGGCTAGGGGCTGGAACGGTGCTCCGGTGGCTGGGACGGCGTTCTGGCGGCGGTGACCTGAGTCCGGGGTTGAGCCGCGGGCCAGCGGCTGCGTCCGTTGGACTGGAGGGCGGCAGCTTCGACCACCCCAGGCCGCGGTGTTTGAGCCGGCCCGTTTGCGGGGTTCGGTGAGCCGCGGCACTGTTTGTACCATCGCCCGGTGGGGTATCGCCTCAGAGCAGAGGGAGAAGAGGAGGGAAGAGACTGCAGCCCTAAGATGTTTGCCTCCACCACAGTGAGGAGATGCTTGGAGGACTCACTGTGGTGGATGTTAATTTGTGTTTATTGTTGTTTATTATTGTATGATTGTATGTATGACTGCAGGCACGAAATTTCGTTCAGACCGTAAGGTCTGAATGACAATAAAGGTATTCTATTCTATTCTATTCTATCCTTGTGCCTGCAGACATAAACCATAAAGTAGACCACACCGGTAGTTTCCATCTCTCTATGAGAATCAATGTTAGGGCATGAGTTTAGTTCAATTTATTGCAGTTGTTTGCACTGAGGTACAGTGAAAATATTTGTTGTTGTGCGCTATCCAGTGTGAAATGATATACATGATTACAAGCAAGCCATCCACTGTGTCCAGGTACAGGAGAAAGTGTATAATGTTTAGTGCCAGATAAAGTCCAGTAAAGTCTGAAAAAGGGTATCGACCTGAAACGTCACCCATTCATTCTCTCCAGAGATGCTGCCTGTCCCGCTGAGTAACACCAGCTTTAATAGTACCATTCTTTCATTGGCGATAGGGTGGTTTAGTTGCCTGATACCAGCTGGGATGAAACTTGTTTTCTTGAAACTATGTTAGTATTTAGGGTGACAGTACTTAAATCCCTGGTGCACACAATGAGGATTCTCAATGCCCAATCTCATGACCAAAACACCTTCTTATGCAAGTGAAGGAGATACAAAAGCTGTTCATTTACCTCCTCCCTGATGTGGTTCTGACCCATCCCCATCCATCTGAAGCAGTGTATTGAGTCTAATTAATTATTCATTCTCCTTCATAGAATAAATGTTGATTAAGTTATTATTTTGCTGGGCTTCTCCAGTAAGCCACACATGTGAATCTCTAGTCTCTTACTGCTTTACCTTTCTGATTCATTTCTGCTCAGAGACCTTTGCCCTCCGCTTACAACCATTTCCCAATGACGTTCAATGCCAGTATGAGGAACCACAGCCCATTTTTTGATTTGGCACTTTACCAGAGTTCTAGAGTTAATGCAGAATTCAATGTCACAATTTAAACCTTGACCTCTTTTTTTTGACCAAGGTTATCACATTATTATTTAGCTTTTGTCATTTGGATTTCTTCTCAACCCATCCATTATTCCTTATCCTTTTATCATTCATGTTTGCAACCCTTTTTGTCGTTTATTCACTGTTGCCTTCCATTATGTTATAAACTAACATTTATTTTGATCTTGCCCCAACTAACCTCTACTTCTTTATAATCTCTGACTTTATCTACAACCTCAATTGTTAACGTTAGTTTTTGCATTCCACAAATACTTCCTCACATATCTTATGCTTCCACAATTGATCCTTTTCATTCATTTCCCTCAGCAGTTTAGTTTTATGTTGGTTAACATCAGCATTCAAGCTCACAGTTGAAGCCACAGGTAATTCAGAATGTATTACTAAGCATGCAATGTAGTAATACATCCACATACAAGTCATAGAGTCAAACAAGACCTTCAACCCAACTTGTCCATGCCAAACAAGATGTCCCATCTAAGTTAATTCCATTTGCTTGCATTTGGTCCTTATCCCTCTAAACCTTTCATATCTATGTACCTGTCAAAATAAGCACATTACCAAATCAGAATTCAACATGGCTACATTATTATATCATGTGCATAGATCATATGCTAGAATCAAATTTCCATCGCACTAAATCTTGTCCTTGATTACAACTTTCCACCAAATTCAATGTGCAATAAACAAATAGATATTCTCAAACTTCCAAGTTGTTAAATTACTGCATTAAAGCAACCATAGATCAACCTAGGTCTGTGGAAAGCTGGAATAAATGTGCACGTCGTAAAGTCATAGAGTTATACAGTACTGAAACAGGCCATTCGGCCCAACTTATCCATGCCGACCAAGATGTCCATCTAAGCTAGTCCCATTTTCCCCTGTTTGGCCCATTGCTATCTCAATCTTTCCTATCCATATACCAGTCCAAACTGCTGAAGTACCTGATTCATCAAACTCTTCTGGCAGCTCGTGACTCTACTTTTCTTTGCTAGATCGACATTTGACATTAGCACTGTAACATTAGTGATACCCATGACTTTAATGGATTAATCATTATCCACTATCTCAGGAATTTCTCCTTTATATATTATCCATTAAGAAATAAAATTTGATTCATATAAAACAACTACTTTGATCTAATAATCCACAATGTATTTTCAATATTCAGCATTAGCCATGTTGATGCTTAGCAGAACATGAGTGCCAGTTCAATAACACTTTGTTCATCATTTTGGGCAGTCCTGTGTAGTAGGCCCCTGATACTTGGCAGGAAAAGTTCAACTTTATGTCATCTGTCCAGGAAAATAGGTGCAGGAGTAGGCCATTCGGCCTTTCGAGCCTGCACTATTCGCCATTCAATATGATCATGACTGATTATCCAACTCAGTATCCTGTACCTGCCTTCTCTCCATACCCCCTGATCCCTTTAGCCACAAGGGCCACATCTAACTCCCTCTTAAATATAGCCAATGCACTGTCCTCAACTTCCTTCTGTGGCAGAGAATTCCAGAGATCCACCACTCTCTGTGTGAAAAAATGTTTTCCTCATCTCGGTCCTTAAAAGATTTCCCCCTTATCCTTAAACTGTGACCCCTTGTTCTGGACTTCCCCAACATCGGGAACATTCTTCCTGCATCTAGCCTGTCCAACCCCTTAGAAAAATCTTCCTGCATCTAGCCTGTCCAACCCCTTAAAAATTTTGTAAGTTTCTATAAGATCCCCCCTCAATCTTCTAAATTCTTGCGAGTACAAGCCGAGTCTATCCAGTCTTTCTTCATATGAAAGTCCTGACATCCCAGGAATCAGTCTGGTGAACCTTCTCTGTACTCCCTCTATGGCAAAAATGTCTTTCCTCAGATTAGGAGACCAAAACTGTACACAATACTCCAGGTGTGGTCTCACCAAGACCCTGTACAACTGCAGTAGAACCTCCCTGCTCCTATACTCAAATACAACTGCAGTAGAACCTCCCTGCTCCTATACTCAACTGCGCATGCCCAGGTCATGGGTCATTCGGGAAAAAAACGTATGTGCCAGCTGAGCTACTGTGTATGTACGGACCTGCATATTCATTTCAATGAGATTTATAACTAAATGTATCCGTCAAATATGTCAGCAGTAGGCCACAGAGTACTGCAGGCTGCACAAATCCACAATTGGATCTATTTAAATTATTGACTCAATACAGCACCAGCCTTGAAAATGCAAGAATGCCTGGAACAAAACCTGTCAATTATCAAATCCCTGGCATTAGCCTGAGTCACAGCCATTCAAATTCAATATTGATTTACACAAATTATAAATTGTGTCGTCAACCAATTTAAGACTGTCCTTCCATTCCTATCTAAACAATCTTCCTGGATTGAGGGAAACAAGGAGAATGTGCTGTGTGGGGGTAGGCTGGAAATAACCTGTGGGGTTTGTTCCAGTCTGTCGGGGCTCACAGTTGGGAGCTGGGACCGGGTGACCGGGCGGTGATAATTATGAGAATTTGCAGCCATTTGAACCACAGCCAAACTAGAGGCGTCACTGAGGAGTGGGCTGCAGCTCCTCAGCTGAAGGGGCCTGTTCTCGCTCTCTTTGAAGGAGGCACCGTCCGCCCCAGCGAGTGGGCAAACGCGGAGCCAACCCATAATATAAGTGGGAGCATTTTCTCAGTCAGACTTTGTGGACAGTTGGGGAGAGGGATCTGGGAGAGAGAGAGCTGCCGATGCTGCACAGACGCAACAGTTTAATAACGACCCATTAAAACTGCCTTTCGGCCACTCGGCAACCTGGGTTGATCTGATCTGACAGCCCTCTCACTAGCTCGCTGTGTGCCCGATCCTAACGCAGAACCTCCACAAAACCTTTGGGCTTCGGATCGCACCTGCACAAAGAGCCTCTACTAACAAGGGCTGGCAAACTGTGCTGGCCAACGTGCACTGGGCGAGATGGTTGGGGGAAACGCACTGCAACCACCGCAAACTTGGAACAGCACACACCCTCCACTCAATCTAACCTATACTAAAGGGGAGGCATTTCACAGTTAAATGTGGTATATCGGATTGGCGACTCCTTCACAGGGCCAACCCTGTACTCAGTTTTCCTCGGAGATGAATCTTTGCCTTAACGGTACATTCACACCGCCTGTAGGTAAAGCATCAGCCCACATCACACTGATATAGTCGCTGCCTGCCTCAGATTAAATATATTTTTACACATAAATCATGAATATAGATAAGATGTTTCAAACACAAGTAATATTTTCTTATTCCAGTCGCAAACACATTAAGGATTAAATGAAAATAATAAATTCTTTACATTTTTGAATATCTCCTAATTGAAGATTAATGAACTGAACTAGAACTAGGACTGTGTAAATTGTGTGCGAACAGCGGAACAAGAAAGGAAGCTATTGAGCTGACAGATTTCTAGATTAAATCCTTGGTAGAATAGTCAACAATTTATTCAGTTTATACAATGCTGCGTTCGCTTTAAAAAAAATCCTGAATGACCTTTGACAAATCCCATGATTCCTTGCATTTATCGAGATACCGAACTCGCTTATTGTAAAAATATGGCTGTTATTCAATTTCATTGTTGTTGATGGGCAAATTCTGTTCTGAAATCCAGTTTCTGTAGCACAATGTACAAATGCATTGAAGATATGATTCACCAGAACAGCAAGATTGCACAGCAGAGGTTGTTGTGGCATCAAACAAAGTCTGCTGGGCAAAGAGGTTTACCTTTCACAGCGTTGGGTTACAAGGGCTCAGTACAAAAAGCTTAGAAATGTATTGAATGGCACAGGATTCATGTGCAAGCATTGGCCTTGAGATGGTTTGGCCAATCCTGTAGAAGTAGTCTTTTATGGCCTGGTTCAAAGATGCTTAAAGACAACTTGCCATAACACATTCTCGTCCATGCAATCCAGCAGTCAGAACAGGCTACAGATTAGTGCCCTTTAAATTAAGACCTTGAAGCAGGTCTACTTTAGAATCTTCCGACTACCCAAACCACATCTCCATCAGGACCCTGAACACACATCTCCCCCTGCTCAAGAGTTTGGACGTCATGCTACAATTGTGTAGAACGTTGGTTAGGGTGCACTTGGAGTTTTGTACGTAGTATTGGTCCCCACACTACAGGAAAGATGTGATTGCACAAGAGAGGGTACAGAAGAGAATCACAAGGATGCTGCCTGGATTAATGAGTTATGAAGAGAGATTGGGTAGACTTGCTCCAGTGAAGGCTAAATTGTAGTGTGCTAAAAGTATGTAAAATTATGAGAGGCATAGATAGGGTAATCAACAAGAGGCTTTTTAGTTTAGTTTATTGTCCCGTGTACTGAGGTACAGTGAAAAGCTTTTTGCTGCATGCCAACCCAGTCAGCAGAAAGTCAATACATGATTACAGTCAATCCATTTACAATGTACAGATACATGATAAGGGAATAATGTTTAATGCAAGGTCCAGTCAAGGATTTTCCCAGGTTAGGGATGTCTAAAATTAAGTTTAAGGTGAGAAGGAGGGGGTTTAAGAGGATTTGAGGGCTAACTTTTATCACACGTTGCAAAGTTAGTATTTACCAGGAGATTCTGGAAGCAGGAACTGTAAGCATTTAAGGTGCATTTGGGCAGGTTTTAAATGAACAAAGCATAGCGGGATTTGGAATTAATGTAAGGAATTGGGAATATTACAGATAGCCATGATGGTTGGTCAAAGGGCCTGTTTCTATGCTGTGCAACTCTGCAACTCAAACCTCGGCCACGAGCAAATAATTATGATACCGATCTGCTGATGTGAATTACTCCTTGACTCCGACCCTGATTTCCATTAACAGAAACCTCCTATTGCACAAAATACTGGAGTAACTCAGTGGGACAGGCAGCATCTCCGGAGAGAAACATCAAGACCCGAAACATCACCCATTCCTTCTCTCCAGAGAGGCTGCCTGTCCCACTGAGTTACTCCAGTATTTTGTGCAATGGGAGGTTTCTGTTAATGGAAATCAGGGTCTGAGTCAAGGAGCAATTCACGTCAGCGGATCAGTATCATTATTATTTGCTCGTGGCCGAGGTTTGAGTTGCAGAGTTTATTTCAGCATTTTGTGTCTACCTTCGACTTTATCTGCAGTTCTTTCCTACATCTCACATTGCACCTTCCAACCCCACTTCCAATCCCCCCTCCTCCCAGCCTTCATTCACAATGACCCTGCCCCAACAACATAATAACATATGAATCTAGGTGCAGGAATAGCCATGTAGCTTGTGAAGCCTACCTACCCACCATTCAGTATGATCATGACTGATCTGCCCCAGGTCTCATCTCCTCTTCTGTGCCAATCTCCCATTGCTCTCAATGTCCTGATCTTTCTCATCTGTATTTACTCCCTCTTTAAATTTTACCAATGATCTGGTCTTCACAACCGTCTGAGGTAGTCAATTCCAGAGTTTTATCACTGATTGTGAGAAATTCTTACATGCACCAGTATTAAATGACTACTTCCTAATCTTTAGATAGAGCCTCAAGTGCAGTAGCAATTAACAAGATTCAAATATTGCCATAAAAATATTGTGTCTTTCTGCACCCCCTTGTTTACTTTACCTTTCAAGGCACTGGAGAATTTATAAACCAGAGACATGGAGTGGCACAATAGCAGAGTTGCTGCCTTACAACGCCAGAGACCCAGGTTCGATCCTGACTATGGGTACTGTCTGTATAGAGACAAGTCCGTTCGCTCCGAGACCGCGTGGGTTTTCTCTGGGAGCTCTGGTTTCCTCCCACCCACCAAAGTCCTACAGGTTAATTGGGTTCGGTAAAAATTGGAAACTATATCTAGTGTGCAGGATAGTGCTCGTGTTCAGATATCGCTGGTCAGCGCGGTTTCGGTGGGCCAAAGGGCCTCTTTGCGCGCAGTATCTCCAAACTAAAACTAAACTAATCATGATGCCTTTTATGATTTCAAGATGTCCCCCAAGTGCTTTACCGCCAATGGGAAATTAAAAAAGTCTAATCACTGTTTTAATTTTACAAAAGCAAAGTCTCACAATTTATACAGCTTGGAAGGCAAAGATTTATGGTGAAAACCTTTCTCCGTCAAGATTATTGATGAAAAAATTGGGGACAAGCTTTGAATAATTATCTGATCATTAATTAAAAAATGGACAGGGAAGTATTATTTGCAACTGAAGCTCAAACTTCCAATCTATATATCAATGTGTCAAACTGTTAAGCATTATTGCAACGCAAGATTAATTATTAGCCCAATCTTTTCTCTAATAGCCTGTAAGATGTTGCCCAAAGACTAGATGAAAGAGGCTCCACATGTAAATACATCGCTTACCGCACAGGACTCCATGTGCTAACAGTTGCTTCATAAATTTAAGTCACATTGAGACGTATTTCATGAATATTTCTGTAAACATTAAAACATTATGTAAAGCCTGAACAAGTGCAACAGAATGTTATTAATTATTGATGGGATTCCAACTATAATTCATTGTCTTCTAAATTAAATTAGATTAAATTAAATTCCACTTGCATTCATCTCAGGTCTCACTTATTCTCAACATTATGTTTAATAATGAAAATCGCTGATTGTTAA
The DNA here is from genome assembly GCF_010909765.2 of Amblyraja radiata. Lineage (NCBI taxonomy): Eukaryota > Metazoa > Chordata > Chondrichthyes > Rajiformes > Rajidae > Amblyraja > Amblyraja radiata. Next base: position 293,933 of record NW_022630168.1, read on the forward strand.
ACTACTTATTATTAGCAAAGATAGACACAAAATACAGGAGTAACTCAGGAGGACAGGCAGCATCTCTGGATAGAAGGAATGAGAGACCCTTCGAAGGGTCTTGACCCAAAACATCACCCATTCCTTGTCTCCAGAGATGCTGCCTGTCCCGTTGAGTTACTCCAGCATTTTGTGTCTATCTTCGGTGTAAACCAGCATCTGCAGTTCCTTCTTACTTAATATCAGCTCTGTTTCCAAGAGATGAGAATTGTCTGGCATACTGCATGATATAAACACCTGAAGAAACCTAATCACCTACAAATGTTTTTGATAGCTTTTAAAATGAACATGATTACCAATGTGTGAATATTACTCAATATTTCTCATCTGTCTCAAAACCACATATTTCCTAATGTCTTCTTTATTTTTCCCACCCGGAAACAATTAATACGTACATTTTAAGTAAAAAAAAAACAAGTCAATTTATATGAGGTGATTATGTAATGAAAGTGTGATTTCACAGATGACTTGGAAAAAAAATTGTGAGACTTTGTTTAGAAAAATACAAGAAGTTATTTAACTATGAAAATAAATATCTTAGTGATTGACAGCAATTCCATTTCCAGTGTTGAAATAAAACTTGTAATATTTTACCTCTCCTCGGGTTACTGAAACCTCCACCCCTCTCCTTCCACTTACATTCCTTCCTTAGCTTCACTATTCACACTTTCCTCACCTCACACCTTGTTGTCTTTTCATCTCTGGCTTTTTCCAATCACTCCCCTCACCAGTAGCCACCTTTCACTTACAAGGCTTTGTCCCATCTCCTCCTCTCTTCTAGCGTTCTTCCCCCCCCCCGCTACAATCACTGATGAAGGTCCCTGACCCGAAGCATCACCTTTCCATTTTCTCCAGAGATGTCGTCGGATCCACTGAGTTACTCCAGTACTTTGTGTCTTTTTTTTTTGTAAACCAGCAACTGCAGTTTCTTATTTCTCCTTTCTAATTAACTTCAACAGTTTCTCATCTCATCTCTGGTTTTGCAGGTTAAAATCTTTGCTTCAGTCTTCATATTTTTCCAGTTGCTGTTCTTCATTGCACCAAGGCCAATTGGACTGTCTGACTTTCTCAGTATTTCTTTGTTATCTATGATCTTTTCATTCCACTGCTCAATTCACCGTACTCTTTTGACCTTGTCTTGTGCTGTTGTTCAGTGCCGCCCTTATTTAATGTCTCCAGAATTTCACTGCACTCTCTCCTTCAGTTTCAATTCCCCAAAGTATTCTCACCTCTCTTTTCACTCAAACCTTTCACTTGATAAGATTTTCAACCTCATTAAAATTCTCTTATTCTAGTTCCTGTTTGCAATTTTCTCAATGCGTTTTCCAGCATCCATAAGGTTTCACTCCTTGTCCTTTCCACACAAACAAACCTCCCTTCCATTGACTCAATTCATACCCCACGCTGCCTTGGCAAGGCCAGCAGCATAATCAAGGACGAGTCGCACCCTGGCCACTCCCTCTTCTCCCCTCTCGCATCAGGCAAAAGGTATAAAACGCACAACTTCAGATTCAGGGACAGTGTCTTCCCAGCTGTTCTCAGGTGACTGAATCATCCTACCCCATCCAGTGAGCAGTGCTGAACTACTATCTACCTCATTGATGACTCTCTGACTAACCTTGATCAGACTTTGTTGGCTTTACGTTGCAGGAAATATTATTCCTTTATCATGTATTTATACACCGTAAATGGCTCGATTGTAATCATGTATTGTATTTCCGCTGACTTGTTAGCATGCATAAAGCTTTTCACTGTACCTCGGTACACATGACAATAAACTAAACTGTTCAAATATTTTAGCTGTTTTGATTTGTGTTTTCCAGTATTTCCTTTAATGAATCATAGAATCAGGCTATTTGCCTGATCCGGTGGGAAAGTTGGTTTCATTTCATTCCTGTATTAAATTTTGCTTGATTTATAAATTATAATCCTACATAGCTATAAAAACAAAAGAGAGAATAGTGCTTTCTGAAATTGGGAACAAATACAAGGATTATGGAAATATGGAATCAATCCACATATCAATTAGTTTCTAGTTATGAGTTGGGTGTTTTGTAGATTAAAAAGTGCAGGCATATTTATCATTTCTTGCTGTTGATGTCCATGGCAGATTGTCATTCTATAAACTGCTTAACCTGTATAAATGGTCAGTCTGAAGAAGGGTCTCGACCCGAAACGTCACCCATTTGTTCTCTCCAGAGATGCTGTCTGTCCCGCTGAGTTACTCCAGCTATTTGTGTCCATCTATGTTCATGAATAGCTCTTTCCAACAACCACCAGGCTCTTTTTGTGTCTGTCTATAGGCTTGTTCAGCTTATTAATTTATTTTATTTAAAATCTTTTGAGTCTTTTTGTACCACGTGTACTCTTTTTGTACTATAAAAAAATTGCCAAAATTTGAAAATCTAGCCTTTATTTTGTTTTACCATCATAACATAGATGTTGGTTATGGAAAAAGATAGGACCAGTCCTCAAATGAAAGACCTATATTGGGGCAAGGCTAATTTTGATGGTACTCAACAGGAACTTATAAAGGTTGATTGGGAAAGGCTGTTACCACTTAAAGGGCCACCTGGCAAGTGGGAGGCATTTAAAGGAGAGATAGGAAGCCATGAGGTCCAGCATGAAGGGCAAGCTTGCAGAATGAAGAAACCCTTGTTGACAAGAAATATTCATAAGATCATGATCATGTGATAGGAGTAGAATTCAGCCATTTGACACAGCAAGTCTACTCCACCATTCAATCATGATTTATCTATCTCTCCTAACCCCATTCTCCTGCCTTCTCCCCATAAACTGACACCCATACTAATCTCTGCTTTAAATATATCCACTGACTTTGCCTCCACAGCATTCTGTGGCAAAGAATTCAACAGGTTCACCACCCTCTGACTAAAGAAATTCCTCCACTTCTCTTTCCTAAAATAACATCCTTCCTTTGACACCCTTTTGAAGCCCTTGTCAGGAAAATGGAGACATATGTCAGGTGTAGGCAGCTGCGATCAAATGAATCCTGTAAGGAGTAGAAGGTGGCTCATTGGTAGAGTTGCTCCATTACAGTGCCAGAGATCTGAGTTTGATCTTGACTATGGGTGCTGTTTGCATGGAGTTTGTATATTCTCCCTTTGACTGTGTGTCTTTTCTCTGGGAGCTCCGGTTTCCTCTCGCACGCCAAAGATGTACAGGCTTGTCAGTTAATTGGCTTCTTTAAATTGTGAATTGTTCCTTGGGTGTAGGATAGTACTGGTGTATGGGGTGATCGCTGGTTGGCGTGGGCACGGTGGTCTGAAGGGCTTTCTTCCACACTGTATCTCTAGAGTCTAAAGATTGAAGTCTAAAGGAGGTAGGAATATGCTCAAGAAGGAGGTTAGGAGGAAAAAATGGACAGATCCTTGGAAGAAAAGGTTAAAAGAGAATCCCTAAACATTAAGTGCATTAACTAGGGAGGAAACAAATTTCCTTAGGGATCAATTTTGTATTCTATATGTGGAGCCATTTGAAATGGGCAGGATCTGAAATTACTGCTGCTCATCTGCAATTACTATGGTGAAGAACATGGAAGCTAGTGAGTTCATGGAGGAGAATAAAGTTATCCAGCAACATATCAACAAACAAATGAGAAGATGCTTGCAGATGTGAAGCACAAAATGGTGGACACATCCACAATGGCCTGACTGAGAGAATTCTGGAACAATGTGGGAAGCAGGTGAATGAGTTTCTGGGGCCTTACTGTGTCTTCATTAGTCATAGGTAAGGTACCAGAAGATTGGAAAATACTTTGATTTAAGAAGGGCTGCAAGAACAAACCAGGGAACTGCAGGGTGGTGAGCCTTGCAGTGGCGAGAAAGCTACTGGGATGAATACATAGGATTTGTTTGCATTTGGAAAGGTAAGGACTGATTAGGAATAATCTGCATGACTCTGTGGGAGATAGTGTCTCACAAACTTGATTGAGATTTTGAGGAGATGCCCAAAAGGATTGACATTGTCTATATGGACGAGATATATGACAAGGTCCATGGTAGGCGCGTTCAGGTGTGATTACATAAGATCCAGAGTGAGTTAGAAAATTGGGGACAAAATTATACAAACAAGGAACTGCAGATGGTGGTTTACAAAAAAATAAACAAAGTGCTGGAGTAACTCAGGATCCCAACCCGAAACTTCACCTATCCATGTTCTCCAGAGATGCTTTACATTGGAGACCAGTAGCCAATGGTGTGTCACTGGGATAGTTTAGTTTAGTTTAGAGATACACCGTGGAAACATGCTCATCAGCCCACCAAGTCCATGCTGACCAGTGACTATCTGTACACTAGTTCTATCCTACACACTATGAACAATTGTACAGAAGCCAATTAACCTATAAACCTGTACGTCTTTGGAGTGTGGGAGGAAACCAGAGCACCCAGAGAAAACCCACGCCGCCACAGGGAGAACGTACAAACTCCATACAGATAGCACCTGTACTCTGGATCTAAAGGGGCTGTCCCACTTGGGCGGCCTAATTGGCGAGTTTAGAAGAGTTTAGGAGAGTTGGAACAAATGTCATGTTGAAGACCTCCTTCGACCTCCTTTAACTATGTTGAAGACTAGCTTCGACTAGCTATGACTAACTTCAGGAAAATTGGACACCAAATAGTGGAGAGTGAAGACGACCTCCTTCGACCTCCCTTCGACTATGATGAAGACTATCTACGACTACCTGTGACTACCTTCGACTACCCTCGACTACCTACGACTAACCTACGATTACCTTGACATAGTATGACCTACTACGACCTACTACGACTAAACTTACGAGTAAAATATATCTATTTTTCAATGGCGACCTTTTTTTACTCACGGGCATTTTCAACATGTTGAAAAATACACTGCAACCTAGCTGAGGCCTCGAGTACACGGGGAATACTCTCGTGCATGAAGGAGAGTTACAAAGACCCCCTACGACCTTGTGTCGACCATGCTGTGAGTATGAGTCGAGGGCAAACTTGCCAGAACTTGCGGATTATGTCGTCCAAGTGGGACAGCCCCTTAACACAGGTCTGTGGCCGTGTAAGGTAGAAACTCTACCGCTGCACCACTGCGCAGCCCCCTGTTGGTTCCTTTCTTATATAATCACATGTAATAATGAATTGGAAGCAAATATATATGTGAGATGATCAGTACGTTTACAGATGATATCAAAATTGATACGATGGACTGAAGAATGTTGTCTACAATTTAAAATGGAGCCTAGATAAATTGGGAAAGTGGGCAAAGATTGGGCGGTGAAATTTATCTCAGACAAGTACGGAGTGACGTATTTCAGAAAGTTTAAACTAGGCCACGGCATACACAGTTAATGGCAGAAGAGGATCACTGTTTTATCTGAATACCCATGGGGCTGGATATGTTCACCCTGGTTTAACACCCTAGCATAATTGAGACTGCATCAATGCAGAGCCATCTCTGAACACAGATCTGCAGTGTCTGCCAACATCAGGGTTATAACATCCTATACACGAGTTTGCATTTGAGAGTCCTATTAAATAATCTAGTTGACACTTAATTAGTGGATTGAATGGCCCCATTGCTCAAAGATAAATGGACAATAAATTTGCCTTCGATAGAATCAGGTTACATATTCTTCTGGGCACATTTATTACTTTATTTTCATTGCTTGGAGGTAATTTGAGCTTTATGCTGCAAAATCATGAAAATGCTATAAATGTTATTTGTTCGAAGCATCCTTCCTCAATCTGATTTTGAAGTCTGAAAGGATGCATTGTTGGCGCTGGGGGTTGCCAGTAATGCATGTATTGTTCTCCCAAAGGGAGCATAAGTAAGTGCAAGAAGGGCAATGGAGACAATATGGGGGGGGGGGGTCTGCACTGACCAGTGATTGCACTTCTTTGTGGAAACAGGCCAGGCCCTCCAGCCCACTGAGCAGTGATCACCCTGTACACTGGCACTATCTATCCTAGGGGCTCATGTTATCGACCTCCCCGTGGTGAGCACTCTCAACTGACCTCAGTCAGGCTAACAACTACAAACAGAAACAGCAGCAGCAGCGCCACAGCTTGGCGCCAACCTGGAGCATGAGCCCTTTTTAGGGCGGGCACCTGCGGATGTCGACCTGGATGACATCACCCTGCTGCGGACTTCTGCTGCCTCAAAGGCTAGAAGAAGAAGAAGTTCAGCACAGCCAATGTGGGCCAAAGGGCCTGTTCCTGTGATGTACTTTTCTGTATTCTATGATTAAGAGTGGTTTCCAGAATAGTACGATCAGAGCAATTATCAGAAATAACATCACTTGATTAAATCCTCCGTCTACATTGAGTCTGGGAACACAGGCTCTGCACAGAGGGAGTTTTATAAAGATAACTTAGGGCATTTTATACGGATTTGTTTCTTGCTGTTTGTTTTCAGGATCACTATAAGACCAATACAGCTGCTCATTGCCCTACGATGGGGTTACGTCCCGATAAACCCATTGTAAATCAAAAATATCATAAGTCGAAAACGCATTTAATGCAATGTGATCGCGTGACCGAAATTGAGCTGCGACTCACTGCTGTTGCCCAGCGTTTGCACCATTGTAAAGTCGCTATATCGTAAGTCGAAGCATTGTAAATCGGGGAGCATCTATACGCCAGTCTGGAACTCATTCTTTGATTCCCTGTCAGTAACATTCTCTTTCATCTTCATAATGCTGGAATAAATATCCAATTGAAATTGAGCCATTGTCCAATGGTGAGTTTTAATGTAGTGCTTGGATATCGTTGTATTTCTCCATTTTTACTGCAGCTACTCTTGACCTACTCAACCAGCAGCACTTACAGAAAATCTTGCATAACCTGAATCTTGCGTAACCAGTGGGCAGCAGAGTTGCCCAGGTGGTAGAGCTGCTGCCTCACAGCATCAGAGGCCCGGTTTGATCCTGTGCAGAGCTTGCATGTTCTCCCTGTGACCAGCTTGCATGTTCTCCCAGTGACCAGATGGACATCCTCTGGGTGCTCCAGTTTCCACGCACATGCCAGACATGCAGGTTTGTAGGTTAAGTAGCCTCTGTAAATTGTCCCCAGTGTGTAGGGAGTGGATGATTAAGTGGGATAACCTTTACCTAGTTAGTTTAGTTTAGTTTAGGGAAACAATGTGGAAACAGGCCCTTCGACCCACCGAAGTCCATGGGGACCAGTGTTCACCTGTACACTAGTTCTATCCTACACACTAGGGACAATTGTTACGGAAGCCAATTAACCTACAAACCTGCACCTCTTTGGAATGTGGGAGGAAATCGCAGCACCTAGAGAAAGCAAAAGTGGTCACAGGGAGAACATACAAACTTCATATGTATATAATACCTGTAGTGAGGATTGAACCTGGATCTCTGGTGCTGTAGAGCAGCAACCATACCGCTGAGCCACTGTGCTGAATGGGTGATTAGTGTTTAGCATGGACTCAGTGGGCTGAAGGGCCTGTCTCCAAGCTGTATCTCTAAACTAAACCTATCAGAAACTCGTGTTCAAGAAGGAACTGCAGATGCTGGAAGATCGAAGGTACACAAAAATGCTGGAGAAACTCAGCGGGTGCAGCAGCATCTATGGAGCGAAGGAAATAGGCGACGTTTCGGTGAAGAAGTGTTTCGGCCCGAAACGTCGCCTATTTCCTTCGCTCTATCAGAAACTCATCTGGAATATCACACAGTCTCATATCCTGACATCCCAAAACCATTCCACCATCCAAGTCAAATAAACTTATTAGGTGGATATCTCTCAATTCCTTCCATCGGCATTGCACAGGGCACAATGGCTGTAGTTGTTCCCTTTGCAAAGTGCACAGCATTTACTCACCCATTGTATCTGGCAAACTCGTGTCTTCTACCACCTTGGTGGACAAAGCCAGCAGACGTGTGGAAATATCTCAAACTTCAACTTCCAATACTCATCACACATCAACTTGATTTGGAAATATATTACTGATCCTCCGTCATAATGGAGTGTAAAATCCAGGAACAACAGGACTACAGGAGGACCATCACCAAGCGACTGCAGCAGGTCTAGGTGGTCCATCACCGCATTATAGATAGGCATTGAATCCATACAAAGGTTGCTGTCTGACATATCAGGCTGAATCGTGGTGGCAATGGCCAAAGGTTTCAAAGAGGACTACCTATATTCAATACCAATATATGGACCTGTTCTAGGTCTCAGATGCCTAGAGCATTTGACATCCTGCTCCATTAGTGAATTCATGGAAACAAATAACCACAGATGTTGGTTAATACACAAAAGAATACCTCTGGGGAGAAGCATCCTTGGAGGACATGGGTAGATGATGTTTCAGGTCGAGCCCGTTCTTCAGACTGACAATATTTCTTCTGACTGAGAAGAGTCTTAACCTGAACAACCACCTATGCATATTCTCCAGAGATACTGCCCGACTTGCCAAGTTACTCCAGCACTTTGTTCCTTTAGTGAATTACTTGTGGATTATTTTAGTACTTTTAATAATAATTCTTTACATTATAATTTAGCTTTATTCTTTTTTTAAATTGTTTGTTGTAACTTTAATGATTTTGGAAATATTTCTGTGGATATTTAAAAACTAAAAGCAGAAAGCTCTGCTTCCACTTTGCCTCCTTTTAAGGGCTGTCAGCAAAGTCTGGGTGGGATCTCAAAACAAAGCTGCGACTTACCACTGAAGCCTTGCTACACCTCACCCATATCAAAACTCAACTGTGGGCTGTCAACTCACAAGACCAGGTGAACTTTGGTGAGCAGGGCCAATTGGTGACCTTGCTATGAGCACTAAGAGTCAACCATGTAATCAATTGAATTGACTGGTTGAAAGATACAGCATTGGAAACAGCCCCATTGTTTCACCCAAGTCCACATCGACCATCAATCGCACGTTCACACTAGGTCTACGCTATTTCCACCTTCGCATCCACTCCCTACACACTGCGGGCAATTTACAGAGGCCAATTAACCTATAAACCTGCACACCTTTGAAGTGTCGGAGGAAACTGGGGAGGTAAATTGTCCCTAATGTGTAGAACAATTGTAGTGTACAGGGTGATTGCTGGGCGGCGTTGAATCGGTAGGCCGAAGAGCCTGTTTCTGTGCTGTAGCTCTGAGGTCCAAAGTGTAAAGTCCAAAGTAAATTGGTCCTAATGCATTCTCAAAGCTAATCTAACACCAAAAAAATCTTATTTACTGATTTGAATTGGATGTTTGAATCGGCAGTAAGTAAAACAACCGGACTATGGTTCCAAATGTCATCCTTTGTTTTCTGGCAGGCCTGCTTGTATTTCTGGTTTTATTTCAAAGAATATTCTGGCTAGTGTACATTATTAGTCTATTGAGATTTACCCATGGTTCCTGCTGATTTACACTTGCTTTTCCATCTGTTAGCTTTCCAAAGTTATTTACTGACAGCTTCACTTCATCCGATTTGTAAATATTCCAACAAGAGCAGGGCCAGACCTTGGGTAAAGGTTTGACCAGTCTTTCACTCCATGGACTGACTTCAATGTAAGCAACATTTGATCAGGCATAGAACTAACACAGTAACAGTGTGGATGGAAGCCATTCAGTACATCTTTGCTGGAACAATGCAGACTATCCCATAAGAGCTGTTCAGGCTAATCTCCGTTATCTTTGTATTTTAGATACATTTTCCAATTCATTACTGTCCATTTTCTTTCAAATTATGTCAGATCTTCTTGAAGTAGTTGGCTTTGGTAACATCATCCATTGTCCTGCCAATGCTAATTCTCTTTTATTTTAAACAAGCAATGAAATCAAGCTTTGTTTTTCTACTTATCCAGTTAAGCATTCATCATTTTGAATTTGTTTTCACAACCATGATGATAACAACAGCCCAGAAACATTCCTTGCAATGGAATATTATTGGAGAAGGTAGTTGACGCAGGTACTATCACAGTGTTTAAAAAACATTTGGACAGGTATATGGAAAGGATAAGATTAGAGGAATCTGGGCCCAACATACGTAGGTTTGGGCAGGTGGGACCAGTGTCGATGGGGCATGTTGTGTGGTGTGGGCAAGTTGGACCAAAGGGCCCATTTCCACACTGTATGACTCCATGACTATGAATGAATTGTGAAGGAAGAATGTAATATAATGCACACCATAGACAAGTGCAGCACAGGAACAAGACCTTCACCCCACAACGGGCAGGCGATGCACATGCCGGCTCCGGGCCCCAACTCCGGCCTACATCGCCTGCCCGAGTCCTGCGACCCCATCTTGGCCACAAGGAGCGAATTCAATACTCACCAGGACGCGGCCTTCACCGACCTCCACATCGATGTTGCCGCCGACCCTCACCTGCCGACCGATGATGCCCAGCCTCGCCGCATCAACGGTAACTTGGACTCCCTCCCCCTCGCTGATTCCTCCGTCCCTCGCCGCCCCCCTGGACCAGGCCCGACATCACCATCGCCCCCTGGACCGGGCCCGACATCACCATCGCCCCCTGGACCGGGCCCGACATCACCATCGCCCCCTGGACCCGGGCCCGACATCACCATCGCCCCCTGGACCGGGCCCGACATCACCATCGCCCCCTGGACCGGGCCCGACATCACCATCGCCCCCTGGACCGGGCCCGACATCACCATCGCCCCCTGGACAGGGCCCGACATCACCATCGCCCCCTGGACCGGGCCCGACATCACCATCACCCCGTGGACCGGGCCCGACATCACCATCGCCCCCTGGACCCGGGCCCGACATCACCATCGCCCCCTGGACCCGGGCCCGACATCACCATCACCGCCTGGACCGGGCCCGACATCACCATATCCATCGCCCCCTGGACCGGGCCCGACATCACCATCGCCCCCCTGGACCGGGCCCGACATCACCATCGCCCCCTGGACCCGGGCCCGACATCACCATCACCATCACCCCCTGGACCCGGGCCCGACATCACCATCGCCCCCTGGACCGGGCCCGACATCACCATCGCCCCCTGGACCGGGCCCGACATCACCATCACCCCCTGGACCCGCCCGACATCACCATCGCCCCCTGGACCCGGGCCCGACATCACCATCGCCCCCTGGACCGGGCCCGACATCACCATCGCCCCCTGGACCCGGGCCCGACATCACCATCACCATCGCCCCCTGGACCCGGGCCCGACATCACCATCGCCCCCTGGACCGGGCCCGACATCACCATCGCCCCCTGGACCCGGGCCCGACATCACCATCACCATCACCCCCTGGACCCGGGCCCGACATCACCATCGCCCCCTGGACCGGGCCCGACATCACCATCACCATCGCCCCCTGGACCCGGGCCCGACATCACCATCGCCCCCTGGACCGGGCCCGACATCACCATCGCCCCCTGGACCCGGGCCCGACATCACCATCACCATCACCCCCTGGACCCGGGCCCGACATCACCATCACCATCACCCCCTGGACCCGCCCGACATCACCATCACCATCACCCCCTGGACCCGCCCGACATCACCATCACCATCACCCCCTGGACCGGGCCCGACATCACCATCACCCCCTGGACCGGGCCCGACATCACCATCGCCCCCTGGACCGGGCCCGACATCACCATCGCCCCCTGGACCCGGGCCCGACATCACCATCGCCCCCTGGACCGGGCCCGACATCACCATCGCCCAACATGGCCGCCGCCCATCCACCCACCGGGACCTCCCTCCCTCCCTCACATCGCCCGCCGACCCCGACTGAACCGCCACTGGACACCGACCATCGGGCCCGGTGACCCTTGATCCGCGCCACTGGACACCGACCATCGGGCCCGGTGACCCGTGCCACTCCACCCCCTCCAACAACCCACAGCCGTCGCCTCACCTGGAACCTGGACTCTCCACTGGGCCTGAAGCCTTCACGCTGCTCACTCCCACTCTCCTGGGCTTAACTCCACTGGGTCCTAGTGCCCGTCTGCCCAGCCGTGCTAACCTCAGTGGTTTTTCCACTGACTCTCCCCCATACCCCTCTAACTATGTGACCCCAGCTCTTCCCCACCCACATTACAGCCCTCTCACCCCCCCACCCCCTGACCACCACCACACCTCCAACACCCACCACCCACCAACCCCCCACCACACATTGCCTCATCCCCAGTCCACCCACCTGCCTTCCTCCGGCCCCAATCCCCATCCCTGCCGGGTGTTCACTACCCCCCCCCCCCGACCTCCCCCTCTCCAACACCGAATGGTCTGTCCTCAACAGAGGTCTTACCTTTGTCCCCCTCCGTTCCCACCTCAATGAATTCCGCGCCCACCACGACTTGGAGCTCTTCTACCGTCGCCTCCGCCTCACAGCGTACTTCCATGGGAAGGAGTCCTCGCCCCCCACTGATGACCCTTTTCCCCGTCTCCAACGTGGAACCCCGCTCGTGGCCAATTTCCGGCTTTAGAACTCTTCATCAATAACTGCCGTCGCGACATCAACCGCCTCAACTTCTCCACTCCCCTGTCTCACTCTAATCTCTCCCCGCATGAACGTTCTGCCATCGACTCACTCCGCAACAACCTAGATTGGGTTATCAAACCCGCCGACAAGGGAGGTGCCATGGTAGTCTGGCGCGCCGATCTCTACAAAGCTGAGGCCAATCTCTACAAGTTGAGATCTCTACAAAGTCTTGCCCAAGGACACAACGACAGTATGCACTCCAAGCGGGATTCGAACCGGCTACCTTCCGGTCGCCAGCCGAACACTTAGCCCATTGTGCCATCTGTCGTCCACCTCATCTGTCGTCCACCTAACCCACTTGTGAGTTCCTCCCTTTACTGAACCCCACTGACTGCCAGTGTGCAGAGTGGGTGTCACGGCCATAGTGGGACTGGGGCAGTTCCAGGCTGGGGACAGACCTGCAAGGAATCTTCCAGTCGCTGTAATAGGATTGGAATACAGCATTGGAAACAGCCCCATTGTTTCACCCAAGTCCACATCGACCATCAATCGCACGTTCACACTAGGTCTACGCTATTTCCACCTTCGCATCCACTCCCTACACACTGCGGGCAATTTACAGAGGCCAATTAACCTATAAACCTGCACACCTTTGAAGTGTCGGAGGAAATTGGGGAGGTAAATTGTCCCTAATGTGTAGAACAATTGTAGTGTACAGGGTGATTGCTGGGCGGCGTTGAATCGGTAGGCCGAAGAGCCTGTTTCTGTGCTGTAGCTCTGAGGTCCAAAGTGTAAAGTCCAAAGTAAATTGGTCCTGATGCATTCTCAAAGCTAATCTAACACCAAAAAAATCTTATTTACTGATTTGAATTGGATGTTTGAATCGGCAGTAAGTAAAACAACCGGACTATGGTTCCAAATGTCATCCTTTGTTTTCTGGCAGGCCTGCTTGTATTTCTGATTTTATTTCAAAGAATATTCTGGCTAGTGTACATTATTAGTCTATTGAGATTTACCCATGGTTCCTGCTGATTTACACTTGCTTTTCCATCTGTTAGCTTTCCAAAGTTATTTACTGACAGCTTCACTTCATCCGATTTGTAAATATTCCAACAAGAGCAGGGCCAGACCTTGGGTAAAGGTTTGACCAGTCTTTCACTCCATGGACTGACTTCAATGTAAGCAACATTTGATCAGGCATAGAACTAACACAGTAACAGTGTGGATGGAAGCCATTCAGTACATCTTTGCTGGAACAATGCAGACTATCCCATAAGAGCTGTTCAGGCTAATCTCCGTTATCTTTGTATTTTAGATACATTTTCCAATTCATTACTGTCCATTTTCTTTCAAATTATGTCAGATCTTCTTGAAGTAGTTGGCTTTGGTAACATCATCCATTGTCCTGCCAATGCTAATTCTCTTTTATTTTAAACAAGCAATGAAATCAAGCTTTGTTTTTCTACTTATCCAGTTAAGCATTCATCATTTTGAATTTGTTTTCACAACCATGATGATAACAACAGCCCAGAAACATTCCTTGCAATGGAATATTAATGGAGAAGGTAGTTGACGCAGGTACTATCACAGTGTTTAAAAAACATTTGGACAGGTATATGGAAAGGATAAGATTAGAGGAATCTGGGCCCAACATACGTAGGTTTGGGCAGGTGGGACCAGTGTCGATGGGGCATGTTGTGTGGTGTGGGCAAGTTGGACCAAAGGGCCCATTTCCACACTGTATGACTCCATGACTATGAATGAATTGTGAAGGAAGAATGTAATATAATGCACACCATAGACAAGTGCAGCACAGGAACAAGACCTTCACCCCACAACGGGCAGGCGATGCACATGCCGGCTCCGGGCCCCAACTCCGGCCTACATCGCCTGCCCGAGTCCTGCGACCCCATCTTGGCCACAAGGAGCGAATTCAATACTCACCAGGACGCGGCCTTCACCGACCTCCACATCGATGTTGCCGCCGACCCTCACCTGCCGACCGATGATGCCCAGCCTCGCCGCATCAACGGTAACTTGGACTCCCTCCCCCTCGCTGATTCCTCCGTCCCTCGCCGCCCCCCTGGACCAGGCCCGACATCACCATCGCCCCCTGGACCGGGCCCGACATCACCATCGCCCCCTGGACCGGGCCCGACATCACCATCGCCCCCTGGACCCGGGCCCGACATCACCATCGCCCCCTGGACCGGGCCCGACATCACCATCGCCCCCTGGACCGGGCCCGACATCACCATCGCCCCCTGGACCGGGCCCGACATCACCATCGCCCCCTGGACCGGGCCCGACATCACCATCGCCCCCTGGACCGGGCCCGACATCACCATCACCCCGTGGACCGGGCCCAACATCACCATCGCCCCCTGGACCCGGGCCCGACATCACCATCGCCCCCTGGACCCGGGCCCGACATCACCATCACCGCCTGGACCGGGCCCGACATCACCATATCCATCGCCCCCTGGACCGGGCCCGACATCACCATCGCCCCCCTGGAGCGGGCCCGACATCACCATCGCCCCCTGGACCCGGGCCCGACATCACCATCACCATCACCCCCTGGACCCGGGCCCGACATCACCATCGCCCCCTGGACCGGGCCCGACATCACCATCACCATCACCCCCTGGACCCGGGCCCGACATCACCATCGCCCCCTGGACCGGGCCCGACATCACCATCACCCCCTGGACCGGGCCCGACATCACCATCGCCCCCTGGACCCGGGCCCGACATCACCATCACCATCACCCCCTGGACCCGGGCCCGACATCACCATCGCCCCCTGGACCCGCCCGACATCACCATCGCCCCCTGGACCCGGGCCCGACATCACCATCACCATCACCCCCTGGACCCGGGCCCGACATCACCATCGCCCCCTGGACCGGGCCCGACATCACCATCACCATCGCCCCCTGGACCCGGGCCCGACATCACCATCGCCCCCTGGACCGGGCCCGACATCACCATCGCCCCCTGGACCCGGGCCCGACATCACCATCACCATCACCCCCTGGACCCGGGCCCGACATCACCATCACCATCACCCCCTGGACCCGCCCGACATCACCATCACCATCACCCCCTGGACCCGCCCGACATCACCATCACCATCACCCCCTGGACCGGGCCCGACATCACCATCACCCCCTGGACCGGGCCCGACATCACCATCGCCCCCTGGACCGGGCCCGACATCACCATCGCCCCCTGGACCCGGCCCGACATCACCATCGCCCCCTGGACCGGGCCCGACATCACCATCGCCCAACATGGCCGCCGCCCATCCACCCACCGGGACCTCCCTCCCTCCCTCACATCGCCCGCCGACCCCGACTGAACCGCCACAAGACACCGACCGTCGGGCCCGGTGACCCTTGATCCGCGCCACTGGACACCGACCATCGGGCCCGGTGACCCGTGCCACTCCACCCCCTCCAACAACCCACAGCCGTCGCCTCACCTGGAACCTGGACTCTCCACTGGGCCTGAAGCCTTCACGCTGCTCACTCCCACTCTCCTGGGCTTAACTCCACTGGGTCCTAGTGCCCGTCTGCCCAGCCGTGCTAACCTCAGTGGTTTTTCCACTGACTCTCCCCCATACCCCTCTAACTATGTGACCCCAGCTCTTCCCCACCCACATTACAGCCCTCTCACCCCCCCACCCCCTGACCACCACCACACCTCCAACACCCACCACCCACCAACCCCCCACCACACATTGCCTCATCCCCAGTCCACCCACCTGCCTTCCTCCGGCCCCAACCCCCATCCCTGCCGGGTGTTCACTACCCCCCCCCCCGACCTCCCCCTCTCCAACACCGAATGGTCTGTCCTCAACAGAGGTCTTACCTTTGTCCCCCTCCGTTCCCACCTCAATGAATTCCGCGCCCACCACGACTTGGAGCTCTTCTACCGTCGCCTCCGCCTCACAGCGTACTTCCATGGGAAGGAGTCCTCGCCCCCCACTGATGACCCTTTTCCCCGTCTCCAACGTGGAACCCCGCTCGTGGCCAATTTCCGGCTTTAGAACTCTTCATCAATAACTGCCGTCGCGACATCAACCGCCTCAACTTCTCCACTCCCCTGTCTCACTCTAATCTCTCCCCGCATGAACGTTCTGCCATCGACTCACTCCGCAACAACCTAGATTGGGTTATCAAACCCGCCGACAAGGGAGGTGCCATGGTAGTCTGGCGCGCCGATCTCTACAAAGCTGAGGCCAATCTCTACAAGTTGAGATCTCTACAAAGTCTTGCCCAAGGACACAACGACAGTATGCACTCCAAGCGGGATTCGAACCGGCTACCTTCCGGTCGCCAGCCGAACACTTAGCCCATTGTGCCATCTGTCGTCCACCTCATCTGTCGTCCACCTAACCCACTTGTGAGTTCCTCCCTTTACTGAACCCCACTGACTGCCAGTGTGCAGAGTGGGTGTCACGGCCATAGTGGGACTGGGGCAGTTCCAGGCTGGGGACAGACCTGCAAGGAATCTTCCAGTCGCTTTAATAGGAAATGTAATGAGACTGCCGCAGAGGTCCCAGGTTTTAAAGGCTCATGAACCTGCCCAATTAAAGGGTCAGGACAGATCCTCTGTGTTCCCCCATTTACTGAAACCCACTGACTGCCATATTGGCGAGAGTAGAGGTAACGGCCATTGTGGGACTGGGGCAGTGCCAGGCTGGTTGACAGGCCTGTAAGAGACCTGTCTTATTTCTGATGTAAATGTCACGTCCTGACCAAGAATCGAATGGTCTGATGTTTTACCCCAGACTGGGTTTATTCCGCTCCCCTGTGAGTTTATAACGTTATACACCTCAGTTTTACCCCAGAGGTTTATTCAAGATTCAATAGAGTTTATTGTCATGTTTCCTAGATAGGACAATGAAATTCTTGCTTTGCTTCAGCACAACAGAATATAGACGGCATGAACACAGAACAGATCAGTGTGTCCATATACCATTGTATACATATATATATATATATATACACGTGAATAAATAAAACAGACAAAGTGCAAATAAACTGATAATGGGCTGTTAATGTTCAAAGTTTTGTTTGAGTTGAGGTCAATATCCTGACGACTATGGGGCTGTTTGTATTTTGTTCCCCTGTGTGTTTATAACATTATTTACCTCAATTTTCCTCCAGACCGGGTTTATTCCGGTCCTGTGTGTTTATAACGTGTGTTTACTTAAATTTTACCCCCAGACTGGGTTTATTCCGGTCCTGTGTGTTTATAACATTATTTACCTCAGTTTTACCCCCAGACAAGGTTTATTTAGCTCCCCTGTGTGTTTATAACATTATTTACTGTATTATACTGTATTATAACATTATTTACTGTCACTACATGTCATGTTGTTACGTGGGAGGAGCAGCAAGGCAGATTTTTTGTGTGAATACTTGGCAATAAACTTACTAACTTACCCCCAGTTTTACCCCAGACCAGGTTTATTTTGTTCCCCTGTGTGTTAATAACATTATTTACCCCAGTTTTACCCTTGATTTACCGGGTTTATTCCCCCAGACGTGTAGTTTATTTGGTGGTTTACTGATTATTTACAGAGGGGGGGGGGGTTTGTGAGCCAGAGAGAGCGAGATGTTTATAACGTGTTTTATCTCAGGACGCTGCTCCAGACGGTGAGTTTATATTATTGACCCCAGTTTTACCAGTTTTATTCCCCCAGACGTGTAGTTTATGTGGAGATTGACCTCTGCTCTCTCCCTCTCCCCCACATTTACCGGGTTTATTTATTTCGCTGATTCCGCTGCTGATTTGTTTATTTATTTATAACCTCAATTATTGACCTGAGTTAATAAGAGGGTGAGTCTGGTTTATTTATAACCAGTTTGACCCCACACACACACACACGTGTGTTGTAGATGATGTACCATTGACCCCATGTTGACCACACACACACACGTGTGTTGTAGATGATGTACCATTGACCCCATGTTGACCACATACACACACGTGTGTTGTAGATGATGTACCATTGACCCCATGTTGACCACACACACACACGTGTGTTGTAGATGATGTACCATTGACCCCATGTTAACCCCACACACACACACGTGTGTTGTAGATGATGCACCATTGACCCCATGTTGACCCCACACACACACACGTGTGTTGTAGATGATGTACCATTGACCCCATGTTGACCCCACACACACACACATGTGTACTGTATTTATGTGGTCATTGACCCCATATTGACCCCACACATCCCGCTCATTTACATTAACTGCCGCTTCTCCGCCGCCATTTTCATGCGGTCGATGGGGAGACTGGGCCCGGGGCGGCCATCTTGGTGAGGGCAGGTGAGGTCGGCGCCGTTGATTGGTCGGATGCCGGCGGCCATCTTGGTGAGGGCAGGTGAGGTCGGCGCCGCTGATTGGTCGGATGCCGGCGGCCATCTTGTTAGGGTCCTGCCGTTCAAGACGCCATCTTGAGAAGGTACCAAAGGGCCACACACTTGTGTCCATTGTCCCCTCTAAACCTGTCTTGTCCACTCACCTGTCCAAGGGTCTTAGTTTACAACTCTTCACCCACCAGTGCCCATTTGACTTACTTTGGCTGGGAAAGTACATCTGGGACCCGTAAACACTCAGCATAGGAGCACCGCAAGGCTGCGTACTCTCTCCTCTCCTCTATGCTCTCTACACCAACGACTTCACCTCCACAGACACCTCTGTCAGTCAAGCTTCTCAAGTTTGCGGACAACACAACCGTGATTGGACTGATCCAGGATGGGGAGGAATCGGCCTACAGACAGGAAGTGTCACAGCTGGCGTCCTGGTGCCGTAGCAACAACCTAGAGCTCAATGCTCTTAAGACTGTGGAATTGATTGTAAACTTTAGGAGAGCTCCCCCTCCCCTCACCCCGCTCACCATCAACAACACCACAGTCACATCTGTGGAATCTTTTATGTTCCTGGGAACCATCATCTCCAATGACCTTAAGTGGGGGGCTACCATCGACTCCACAGTCAAAAAGACACAACAGAGGATGTACTTCCTGCAGCAGCTGAGGAAACACAATCTACCACAGGCAATGATGGTACAATTCTACACGGCCATCGTAGAGTCTGTTCTCACCTTCCCCATCATGGTCCGGTTTGGCTCAGCCACCAAGCACAACACCTGGAGGCTGCAGCGAATCGTCCGATCAGCAGAGAAGGTTATTGGCTGCAACCTTCCCTCCATTGATGAACTGTACTCTGCAAGTGCCAGGAAGCGTGCGGGTAAGATCATCTCTGACCCCTCTCACCCTGGCCACAAACTCTTTGAATCAGTACCCTCTGGAAAGCGACTCCGGACTGTGAAAGCAGTTTTTATCCAGGAGTAGTTGCTCTACTCAACAGCCAAACATCTGTAGCCTCCCTTTGATCTGGTATTTTGTTGGTTCACATGCTTGATCAATGATGTTTGATCATGAATGTTTTATTATTATTAATGTTTCGTGTTTTCTGAGTCATTCGTAACTGCCACTGGATGTCATGTTGTTACTCGTGGGCAGAGCATCAAGGCAAATTCCTTGTATGTGAATACCTGGCCAATAAACTTACTTACTTACTTATTGAAACATGCAAAAGAGGAGCAGGAGTGGATTATTTGGCACTTTGAGCCCGTTCCGTCATTCAACACAACCTTCTCTGTCAACCCCATATTACAATTCTCTCCCTATAATCATTTATGCCATTTGTGTAAAAAAAACCTATCCCCTACTTAACTGGATTCAGTCACTTGTCATCTACCACTTTTTCCGTGGGGTGAATTTTAAAGGATCACTATATTCCGAATGAAGACATTTATGTACACCTCAGCCCTTCAGGTCTTAAGTCTGCGACCCCTTGTTCTAGATCCTCTAGTCGCCAAAAACATTCTTACATATGGAGTTTGTCTCACTCTGCCTGAATTTGTTTGATTTAACCATATAAACCATATAACAATTACAGCACGGAAACAGGCCATCTCGGCCCTACAAGTCCGCGCCGAACAATTTTTTTCCCTTAGTCCCACCTGCCTGCACTCATACCATAACCCTCCATTCCCTTCTCATCCATATGCCTATCCAATTTATTCTTAAATGATACCAACGAACCTGCCGCCACCACTTCCACTGGAAGCTCATTCCACTCCGCTGCCACTCTCTGAGTAAAGAAGTTCCCCCTCATGTTACCCCTAAACTTCTGTCCCTTAATTCTGAAGTCATGTCCTCTTGTTTGAATCTTCCCTATTCTCAAAGGGAAAAGCTTGATCACATCAACTCTGTCTATCCCTCTCATCATTTTAAAGACCTCTATCAAGTCCCCCCTTAACCTTCTGCGCTCCAGAGAATAAAGACCTAACTTATTCAACCTATCTCTGTAACTTAGTTGTTGAAACCCAGGCAACATTCTAGTAAATCTCCTCTGCACTCTCTCTATTTTGTTGACATCCTTCCTATAATTGGGCGACCAAAACTGTACACCATACTCCAGATTTGGTCTCACCAATGCCTTGTACAATTTTAATTTTTTAATTTTAACATTTAGTGAGGTCCCGTTCATGTCTTCCAAATTCCAGTGACTACTGGCCCAGTGGCTCCTCCTCTCCTCACATGTTAGCCCTGCCACTCCAAGAATCAGTCTGGTGAGCTTTGGCTGAATTCCTGCTGTGGCAGGAAAACCCTTTCTCGGGTAAGGAGACCAAAACAGCACACAAGGGGTGTTCCCAGGAATATCCTGTAATATGGCAACAATACATCTTGTTACTGTGCTCAAAAACTCCAGAAGAGAAGAGCAACAAATATCACTTGCCTACTTACTGCATGCTGCATCACATGTCTGCTTTCAGTGATTAATGCGCAAAGACGCAGATATATTTATCAATATTTCTGAATTAATCACATTTCCCGTAGTTCTCAGTCTTTTTGCTTTTTCATCAAAACAGCAAGTTTATCCACAATATTATGGATAGGAGATGCATGGAGGGACATGGGTTAGGTGCAGGCAGTTGGGACTGGCTCAGATAGACAACTTGGTAAGCATGCATGTAGCAATGTTACAACATTTTGAGATAAAACAAATCAAGTCTGCAATTTATCCCATCAGATAAAGCATAAAAATAAGTTTAATTTGACACCTAATTCACTTTCATATCTCAAGTATTAAAAACGTTATGGCCATTTTCATACTCGGAAATTAGCATCTTGTTCCCTATTGATTTTCTATGGACATAACAAAAAAGCTGTGATCGTGGACAGTCAAAAGCCCATCATTTTCTTAAAAATTAAAAGAACTGAATGAAATTTTCAGTTATCATAGATTGAAGCATTCTGAAACAAATATAAAACAATCTTACTTGGATGACCTGAAATTAAAGCATATAATTAGTTAGTTACCCATTTGTAGCTAATTCCAAACTTCAATTACTAGATCTAAACATCTATCCATTTCTTAAGAATAGATTAATATTTTTAAATAACCTAAGTGGCCAAATAACATTCACACAATAATTCAGAATATAACATATTTTTTAAATCTCACTTCATGGGTTTATAGGCCAAATGGAAGGAATGTTTAATATCTGTAGTTTAATGCCCATTTAAATCAGCTTGCGAATGGGATTTACTGGAACGGGACCATTTAGAACGTTCAGATGCGGTAATTTTAGTCCCCCATATCTGCAGCAAATACACTGCCGGTTGTTCGGGGGGAAAGATCACCGTTTCGCAACTTAAAATGTGAATTAAATACATCTTAAGCAACACTTTTCACGTTAAAAAATAAACTACTTTCTTTTACCTGGTCCTGTATAAAATCAGTCCCAGTTTTCTGCATTGACGGCTTCAGAAGCTGCTTTAAAATTCACTCCAATGATTAACTTGTCGGGTACATTTGTTTTTTAAAAACACACAGAACGGCGGTAGGAACGATTCTTTAGCAAAACCTTGCACTCCAACAAAATATAATTCAGGACCAGGTCGGGAAAAAAAACCTGTTTTAAACTCGCCCCCCCCCCCTCAAACGAGCCAAAATCGCGCACACGGCCAGAGGCATAATTGCAGCGCCCTGATGGTAAGTTTTGTAACATGCAGCATGGGACCCATACACAAATGAAAACATTTCTCCCATCGAACGTGTCCAAAGATAGGCAGCTCGATTTGTTACTAACACATATGAGAGAGAAGCGAGTGTCACCAAACTTCTGAATTCTCTGGTCGGGGTGGAACCCTCTCCAAGACAGACGTGAAGCTCACCGTTTGACCTGTTTTTACAAAATGTTAAATGGTCAGCTAGACATAGATTACAAGACCTACACCAAACCCAAACCATTAAGGGCAGACGAGGGCATTCGATCCAATTTGTGATCCCAGCTACAAAGACAGATGTGTACAGCAATTCGTTCTTCCCACGCACAATTAAAGCATGGAATAATCTCCACCAAACTATAGTTACCCAACCAGATGCAACTAAATTTAAAGTAGCACTTTTTTTCCCCAATAGCCCTTTCTGGCTTAATCCCTCCCTTCACAACATCCAGTTTAAATTCCAGTTGGAATATTTTGGAGGACCAAGAAACCAAGAACCAAGAACATACCTAATGTATGCATTGAGCCAATGGGCCTATTTCCATGCTGTACAGCTTTATGACTCTATGCTGCATCTGTGTGTATATTTGGACACTAGCTTAACTGATTGGGAGGAGCTGGCCAAAGTTGACTGGAAAGATACACTAGCAGGGATGACAATGGCAGGTATTTCTAGGAATAATACGGACCGTGCAGGATCAGTTCAATCCTAGGAGGACAAAATATTCCAAGGGGAGAAAGGGGCGACCATGGCTGACAAGGGACGTCAGGGACAGTATAAAAATGAAAGCAAAGAATTACAAAATGGCAAAGATGAGCGCGAAGCAAGAGGATCGGGTAATGTTTAAAGAACGACAGAAGATAACTAAAAAGACAATACATGGAGATAAGATGAGGTACGAGGGTAAGCTAGCCAAGAATATAAAGCAGGATTGTAAACGCTTCTTTAGGTATGTAAAGGTGAAAAAAATGGTTAAGTCCAAAGTTGGACCCTTGAAGACCGAAAAAGGTGAATTTATTATGGGAAACAAGGAAATGGCAGATGAGTTGAACAGGTACTTTGGATCTGTCTTCACTACGTAGGACACAATCAATCTTCCTGATATAGTAGTGTCCAGAGGATCTGAGGTGACAGAGAAACTGAAGGAAATCCACATTAGGCAGGAGATGGTGCTGGATAGACTGATGGGACTGAAGGCTGATAAATCCCCAGGGCCAGATGGTCTGCATCCCAGGGTACTTAAAGAAGTGGCTCTTGAAATTGTGGATGCATTGGTGGTAATTTTCCAATGTTCTATGAACTTAGAATCAGTTCCTGTAGTTTGAAGTGTAGTTAATGTTAACCCACTTTTTAAGAAAGGCGGGAGAGAGAAAACAGGGAATTATAGACCAGTTCGCCTGACATCGGTGATGGGAAATACGCTGGTCAATTATGAAAGATGAAATAGTGGCACATTTAGAAACATAGAAACATAGAAACATAGAAATTAGGTGCAGGAGTAGGCCATTCGGCCCTTCGAGCCTGCACCGCCATTCAATATGATCATAGCTGATCATCCAACTCAGTATCCCGTACCTGCCTTCTCTCCATACCCTCTGATCCCCTTAGCCACAAGGGCCACATCTAACTCCCTCTTAAATATAGCCAATGAACTGGCCTCGACTACCCTCTGTGGCAGGGAGTTCCAGAGATTCACCACTCTCTGTGTGAAAAAAGTTCTTCTCATCTCGGTTTTAAAGGATTTCCCCCTTATCCTTAAGCTGTGACCCCTTGTCCTGGACTTCCCCAACATCGGGAGCAATCTTCCTGCATCTAGCCTGTCCAACCCCTTAAGAATTTTGTAAGTTTCTATAAGACCTCAATCTTCTAAATTATAGCGAGTACAAGCCGAGTCTATCCAGTCTTTCATTATATGAAAGTCCTGACATCCCAGGAATCAGCCTGGTGAACATTCTCTGTACTCCCTCTATGGCAAGAATGTCTTTCCTCAGATTTGGAGACCAAAACTGTACGCAATACTCCAGGTGTGGTCTCACCAAAACTCTGTACAACTGCAGTAGAACCTCCCTGCTCCTATACTCAAATCCTTTTGCTATGAATGCTAACATGCCATTCGCTTTCTTCACTGCCTGCTGCGCCTGCATGCCAACTTTGAATGACTGGTGTACCATGACATCCAGGTCTCGTTGCATCTCTCCTTTTCCTAATCGGCCGCCATTTAGATAATAGTCGACTTTCCTGTTTTTGCCACCAAAGTGGATAATCTCACATTTATCCACATTATACTGCATCTGCCATGCATTTGCCCACTCACCCAACCTATCCAAGTCACCTTGCAGCCTCCAAGCATCCTCCTCACAGCTCACATTGCCCCCCATACAAAATACTTTGTTTGAATTTAGCCCAAAATCACCAATGTTCACTCATTTGTACTGGTGGATCATGGTTTCCACAAGCTCAGCACAATCAATTCCGGTGAAGAAACTTTCCCGTAACAATACAGCAAGAAATACAAATAAATGCAATGGATGCTTTCTAAATAAATAGCAAGAATGCACTTCCACAAAAATTAACCATTTTTTTGCTATCCATGTGGAGTTTCTCCACATCACCATGTGGGTTTTCTCTGGGAGCTCCGGTTTCCTCCCACACTCCAAAGACGTCCAGGTTTGTAGGTTAATTGGATTCATAAAATTGTAAATTGTCGTGTGCTTGTGTGTGTATCTGTGCGCAAATATATATATATATATATATATATATATATATATATATATATATATATATATATAACTTTTTTCTGTTTATTATATTATTTACAGAGTATTATGTTGACATATTCTGTTGAGCTGCTGCAAGTAAGAATGTCATTGTCATTTGGGACGTAACAATAAAACACTATTGACAAGTGGAGAGCATTCTATGCCACACACCAGACGTACTTTGTAGATGGTGCACAGACCTCTGCTGTCAGAGAGATCAATGGTTTCTTTATTGTCACAGAGATACAGTGAAATGCTTGTTCTGCGTGCTATCCAGCATATCACACTATCCAGCAGTACAATAGATCCTGTGTTGGAATATCACGCAGAGAGTCGCCAAGACCCAGTGCCATCTTGCAACTTCCAAGTCGCTGAAAAGTTTGCTCTTGACCCGGACAAGGACACTTGCAATTGTTATATTCTCACATTAAGGCCCGGTGTCCTGGCGGCAGTGGGTCTCTACAGTAAGAGTCGGCCTGACCCAACACAATGCCATCGGCTCCTTCTATCAACTCTCCGTGCAGCTGCTGCTCGATCTGCCCACTCACCAGGCTGCTGTATGGCCTCCACAAGTCACATAAATATTTTTCCGTTACATAGAAACATAGAAACATAACATAGAAAATAGGTGCAGGAGTAGGCCATTCGGCCCTTCGAGCCTGCACCGCCATTTGATATGATCATGGCTGATCATCCAACTCAGTATCCCATCCCTGCCTTCTCTCCATACCCCCTGATCCCTTTAGCCATAAGGACCACATCTAACTCCTTCTTAAATATGGCCAATGAACTGGCCTCAACTACTTTCTACGGCAGAGAATTCCACAGATTCACCACTCTCTGTGTAAAAAATGATTTCCTCATCTCGGTCCTAAAAGTCTTCCCTCTTATCCTTAAACTGTGACCCCTAGTTCTGGACTTCCGCAACATCGGGAATAATCTTCCTGCATCTAGCCTGTCCAACCCCTTATGATTTTTGTAAGTTTCTATAAGATCCCCCCTCAGTCTTCTGAATTCCAACGTGTACGAGCCGAGTCTATCCAGTCTTTCCTGATATGAAAGTCCTGCCATCCCAGGAATCAGTCTGGTGAACCTTCTCTGTACGAATGGCAAGAATGTCTTTCCACAAATTAGGAGACCAAAACTCCAGGTGTGGTCTCACCAAGACCCTGTACAACTGCAGTAGAACCTCCGTGCTCTTATACTCAAATCCTTTTGCTATGAATGCTAACATACCATTTGCTTTTTTCACGGCCTGCTGCACCTGCATTCCTACTTTCAATGACTGGTGTACCATGACACCCAGGTCTCGTTGCATCTCCCCATTTCCTAATGGGCCACCATTCAGATAATAGTCTACTTTCCTGTTTTTGCCACCAAAGTGGATAACCTCATTTACCATTAAACTGGTGCCTAAACATGTCAAGCAGCAGTGCTTGCTTCGTATATCTTTATCAAAGTCTAGCATGGACATCCTAAATTTATGACATTTAAAAGAAATATCGAAGGCAAGTTCTATCTTATTTCCTATTAATAATTGATAAGGTTTTCAACCAGAAAGGTCACCCATTCCTTTTCCCCAGAGATGCTGTCTGACCTGCTGTGTTACTCCAGCTTTTGGATGTCTCTCGTCTGAGAAAATAAAACATTGTTCCCAGTGGACTATGTCCCAAGATTCCAAAAGAAACAAAATGAATACATTAATCACAATCCTACGATCCTCGTTGAATAAGATGCCTGACCGGCTGAGTTAGGCCAGCACCTTGTGTCTATCTACTGCCAAAACAATGGGTGTTAAAGGACCAGAATCTGTATTTTTTAAATAACTTTGGAACTTGAAGGCACCAGAAATGTGACAACTCGTGTACTGCCTCAGTGTAATGTACTATGCTTATACTGTTGGGTTGATTGTGCTCATGTTTGTTCAGATTTACTGAATTGTATGCAAAAAAGAATTTCACCGCACCTTGGTACATGTAACAATAAAGTACCATGGAATAAGTATATAGCAGTGCATCACAGACAGGTAGGTATAGGATAGGTTTATGAACACATTTCAAAGATGGTTGAGTAATGAGATCGGAAAATGGGAAATTAGGAGCTATATTAAAGAGGTTTTCAAAATGATGACACTGGCCATTCAATCCACATTGCCCACACCAACCAACATGTCTCATCTGCACTAGTCCTTCCTGCACTTGGCCCATATACCTCTGCACCTAAAAATCCATGTACCCATCTAAATGTGTCTTAAACATTGCGTTAGTAACTGCGTGGGTGATAGCCCAGAGTGCAAGATCTAAAATTCTTGTCCAATGTCTAGAAGTGAAGTGACAAATTTCACTCGGTTTCAGGATCTGAAATGCTCAATTGATAAACCTGTTTCTTAAATTGTTAAGTAATTTTAGAAAGGAGTCAGAAGTCATCTCTAAACCAAATAATTATCCAAATCAATACTGGGAATCCCAGTGTTTATACGAAAGTTTTACATTTTTATAGAAACAAGCTCATGGCTTATTGCTTGTGAGGGGACAAGCCTGAATCTGGGACATTGTCATACATCACCTTTTGGCCCAACTTGTCTACGCTGACCAAAATGTCCCATCTAAGCGAGTCTTATTTGCCTGAATGTGGTCCATATCTCTCTAAACCATACCTAGTCATCTACAGGTGCAAGTGTCTTTTAAATGTTCAATTCAACTTCAGTTTTATTTGTCATACTAGACCAATGGCAGGCCCGTTGGGTCTGCTCCCCCAACGCAGCCGTTCCCTACCCGTAGCCCCCACGGGAGACGTGGTCCTCGAAGTAAAGCCGTTCCCGAAAGGCCGTTTTTAAATGGCGTCTCTTGAGGTTGAGATGCGGGCGCCAGCAGCCGTTATGGTCGCTGGCCAGCAGGAGTCGACAACGTTCACCAGGGGCTGGGGCTGGAGCTGTTTCTGTGAGTGAGAAGCCAGTGTTTTTTGAAATATTGGGGGGGGGGGGGGGGAGGATTTGATTAAAAATGTGTACATAAACACCACGAAATTTAATGAGGAGTGGATACTTAGAAAGAAAAGTGCAATCTCTACGGAAATGGAAAAGATCTCGGCGATTCTGCGTCTGGTTTCGGCGTAAATTAATCACACGATGGAACCAATCAAAAGGAAGAAAGGCAGCCGGCAGCGGGCGGACGTACGCCGGACGTACGGACGCCGGCAGCCAGAGAGTTTTACATATATATAGATGTAGGTTAACACAGGGTCAATGGTACACTAAAATGTGTTTGACAAGACAACGGGTCACCTCAGCAAAAATATAACAAGGATATTATTGTACCTGCCTCAACTACTGCCTCTGGCAGTTCACTCCACATACCACCCCCCACCGAGTGGAAAAGTTGTCACTTGGGTTTCTGCTCAATCTTTCCCCACTCTCCTTAAAACTACACCCTCTGGTTCTTGATTCCCTTACTTTAGAGATACATCACAGAAAAAGCAACTTCTGCCCACCGAGTCCGCACTGACCAGTGATTACCCCATGTACACTAGTACTACTAAACTATACGCTTGAGACCATTTACAATTTATTTACTGAAGCTTATTAACCTAGGTTTTTTGCAGTGTGGGACAAAACTAGAACACCCAGAGAAAACACCCGGATAAAATGCGGTTACAGGGAGAGCATACAAACTCCGTGCAGACAGCACCCGTGGCAAGGATCGATCCCGGGTCTCAGGCAAGGCAGCAACACTACCACTGTGCCTACACCACCCCGATTCATGTTGATACACAAAATATTAAATAGTCTAGATTTTATCTAAGATTATGGGCAGCACAGCAATAGAGTCGCTGCCTTACAGCGCCGGAGACCCAGGTTCGATCCAGACTATGAGTGCTGTCTGTATGGAGTTTGTTAGGTTCTCCCCGTGACCTGTGTGAGTTTTCTCCGTGATCTTCGGTTTCCTCCCACATTTCAAAGACGTACAGGTTTGTAGGTTGATTGGCTTGGTACAAGTGTAAATTGTCCCAAGTTGTGTGTAGGATAGCATTAATGTACGGGGATCGTTGGTCGGCGTGGACTTGGTGGGCTGAGAGTCTGTATCCACACTGGATAGGTATGTTACAAAACTTACCTTCAGCGGCGCTGCAGATCTGTCGCTGCTCGTGTGCGCGACTTTGGCGCCTTTGAAACCGCCTCTGTGGGAGCCTTGTTTCTCCATCCTGATCAAATCGATTTCTGTCAGGCTGTTTAGCTGCTAAAGAATAATCGCTTCAAGTGCTGTTTTATTAAGTTGTTTCAAACTGCACTGGATATTTTAACGAACAGGAGTAAATTAAAAATACTCTTCTAAAGCCGTCAACGGGGACGGATTTCATGTACGGGACAGGTAAAGGAAAGCTGTTTATTTTATATATAAACTTGCTTCTTAGGATGCCTTTAATCAAAATTTCACGTTGCGCCAATGTCATTATGTAAATATACGAACCGGCAGTATTTTTCCTGCCGATACGAGGTTTAATTCACCGCAAATGCAACGTTCCAAACCAGCGTGTTCCACAAAAACCTACTCGCAAGATGATTAAAATGGCCATTTAATTTACGGGAATTAAACACTAAATTCCTTCCATTTGGCCTATAAATTCATGACCATGAGATTTAAAAATCATGTTTTATTGTGTGAATGTTATTTGAACACTTAGGCTATTTAAAAATGTTAACTTGTTCTTACGGAATGGATAGATGTTTAGATCTAGTAATTGAATTTTGTAATTAGCTACAATTGGGTAACTAACTATTATATGCTTTAATTTCAGGTCATCCAAGTAAGATTGTTTATATTTGTTTCAGAATGCTTCAATCTATAATAACTGAAAATTTCATTCACTTCTCTTAATTTTTAAGAAAGCTATGGGCTTTTGACTGTCCTCGATCTTATAGAAACTTACAAAATTCTTAAGGTTCCTGCGGCTGCAACAACTTTTTGGGCGATCTCCGTCTTCCGTCTGAGCTCATCAGAGCAACAGAGCACCCGACTGGAGACCGCCAGGTGAGCCGCGGGGTTGGAGACCTCACCAGACACGCGGAGCCCAACCGACCCTCGGCCCTCACCCGACCCTCGGCCCTCACCCGACCCGCGGCCCTCACCCGACCCGCGGCCCTCACCCGACCCACGGCCCTCACCCGACCCGCGGCCCTCACCCGACCCGCGGCCCTCACGCGACCCGCGGACCTCACGCGACCCGCGGACCTCACGCGACCCGCGGAGCTCACCTGACCCGTGGAGCTCAAGCGACCCGCGGAGCTCACGCGACCCGCGGACCTCACCCGACCCGCGGACCTCACGCGACCCGCGGAGCTCAAGCGACCCGTGGAGCTCACCCGACCCGCGGAGCTGGAGAACGTCACCCGACCCGCGGAGCTGGAGAACGTCACCCGACCCGCGGAGCTCACGCGACCCGCGGAGCTCACCCGACCCGCGGAGCTCACCCGACCCGCGGAGCTCAACCGACCCGCGGAGCTCACCCGACCCGCGGAGCTCAAACGAACCGTGGAGCTCACCTGACCCACGGAGCTGGAGAACGCCAGGTGAGCCCCGGGGCTGGAGAACGCCACCCGACCCGTGGAGCTCGCCTGACCCGCGGAGCTGGAGAACGCCACCCGACCCGCTGGGCTGGAGAAAGCCAGGTGAGCCCCGGGGCTGGAGACCATCAGCAGAGCCGCGGGCTGTAGAACGCCTGCGGAGCCACGGAGACGCAGACGCGGAGCAACGGAGCGGCAGAACACCAGCGCACACCAAGCCAGCTCGGCCGACCAGAAGCACCAACAGACGGCGACGCGTACGAAAGCACCGCCGGGGACACAGAGGTGGGTTAAAGGCCAGGTTAGAGCTAGCCCCACACTGGGTAGCGATTCCTAGCCTTTTCCTCGCCAACGTGCGCTCACTGGCAAACAAAATGGACGAACTCCGGTTAAGGATCACCTCCCACAACTGGATCAAAGACTGCAGCATCCTGATCTTCACGGAAACTTGGCTCAACATCGACGTTCCTGACAGAGCCATCCAGCTAATGGGGCGTCATTTATTCCGAGCGGACAGGACAACAGACTCCGGTAAGACCAGAGGTGGGGGTCTGTGCATTTATGTAAATAAAGCATGGTGCACGGACTCCACCATCATCGAGAGTCACTGCTCAGCTAACCTTGAGTTCCTCTTGGTTAGATGCAGACCGTTCTATCTGCCCAGAGAGTTCACCTCCACTGTTGTGACTGCAGCCTATATCCCTCCTGATGCTAATGCCAAGCTTGCAATGAAAGAGCTGCATACTGCCATTGGCAAACAACAGACGCACAACCCCGAGGCAGCCTTCATTGTTGCGGATGACTTCAATCACTCTAACCTGAAGACTGTACTCCCCACATTCCACCAACATGTATCCTTCCCCACTAGAGGAGACAAGACACTGGACATAGTCTACACAAACATGGCTGAAGCTTACAAAGCTGTTCCCCTCCCCCACCTTGGTCAGTCAGATCACCTCTCATTGTTCCTGCTCCCTAAGTACTCCCCACTCATCAGACGGGTTAAACCAACTGTGAGGACAGTTAAAGTCTGGTCAGAGGAAGCGGACTCCACACTTCAGCAGTGTTTTGGAAACACTGACTGGAAGGCGTTTGCAGCCCAGGCCACCCTTGACTCCCACACGGACATTGATTCCTATACATCCTCTGTTCTAGACTTTATAAACTCCACCATCAATAGTGTCACCTCCCTCAAATGGGTGGCCATATTCCCGAATCAGAAGCCATTGATGAACAGCGAGGTCAGGCTACTGCTGAAAGCACGGGACACCGCTTTCAGGTCAGGCGATGCTCGAGCCTACAGTTCATCCAGGGCTAACCTGAAGAGGGGCATCAAGAAGGCCAAGCACTGCCATAAGCTCAGGATTGAGGAGCACTTCAACAACAACTCCGACCCCTGACGCATGTGGCAAGGCATCCAGGCCATCACGGACTACAGACCCTCCAACACCACCCCCACATCCAGCGACGCCTCCTTCCTTGAGGAGCTTATTCACTTCTATGGCCACTTCAACAGGGACAATCTAGAGACAGCCATCAAGGCTGTGCTACCTGCCGATCACCAACCCCTCACACTCACCCCCAACGACGTATACGTGGCACTGAGTAGGACTAATGCACGTAAAGCTGCTGGCCCTGACGGCATCCCCGGGCGCGTGCTCAGGGCCTGTGCTGCGCAGCGGACAGACGTCTGGACTGACATCTTCAACCTGTCACTTGCCCAAGCAGTTGTCCCCACGTGCCTTAAAACCACCTCCATCGTGCCAGTGCCAAAACACTCCACTGCGGCAAGCCTCAACGACTTCCGCCCAGTTGCACTTACCCCCATCATCACCAAGTGCTTCGAGAGGCTGGTCCTGGCACACCTCAAAAGCTGCCTACCCCCCACACTGGATCCCTATCAGTTTGCCTACCGCAAGAACAGGAGTACGGAGGAAGCCATCTCAACGGCACTTCACTCCGCCCTCTCCCACCTCGACAAAAGAGACACTTACGTAAGAATGCTGTTCATCGATTACAGCTCAGCATTCAACACCATTATACCATCTAAGCTGATCACAAAACTCGGTAACCTGGGCACCGACCTCTCCCTCTGCAACTGGATACTGGACTTTCTAACCAACAGACCCCAGTCTGTTAGGTTAGACAAGCACACTTCTTCAACCCTCACCCTGAACACCGGCGTTCCACAGGGCTGTGTGCTGAGCCCCCTCCTCTACTCCCTCTTCACCTATGACTGCACACCTGTACATGGTACTAACACCATCATCAAGTATGCAGCTGATACAACGGTGATTGGCCTCATCATCAACAACGATGAGTCGGCCTACAGGGAGGAGGTCCAGCACTTAGGGTGCGCTGACAACAACCTGGCCCTTAACTCCAAGAAGACCAAGGAGCTCATTGTAGACTTCAGGAAGTCCAGGGGCGGCACGCACACCCCCATCCACATTAACGGGACGGAGGTGGAACGTGTTTCTTGCTTCAGGTTCCTGGGAGTCAACATCTTCGATGACCTCTCTTGGACCCACAATACCTCAACTCTGATCAAGAAGGCTCACCAGCGTCTCTTCTTCCTGAGGAGACTGAAGAAGGTCCATCTGTCTCCTCAGATCCTGGTGAACTTCTACCGCTGCACCATCGAGAGCATCCTCACCAACTGTATCACAGTATGGTATGGCAACTGCTCTGTCTCCGACCGGAAGGCATTGCAGAGGGTGGTGAAAATTGCCCAACGCATCACCGGTTCCTCGCTCCCCTCCATTGAGTCTGTCCAAAGCAAGCGTTGTCTGCGGAGGGCGCTCAGCATCGCCAAGGACTGCTCTCACCCCAACCATGGACTGTTTACCCTCCCACCATCCGGGAGGCGCTACAGGTCTCTCCGTTGCCGGACCAGCAGGCCCAGGAACAGCTTCTTCCCGGCGGCTGTCACTCTACTCAACAACGTACCTCGGTGACAAACAATCACCCCCCCCCCCCGGACACTCCTCCCACAGGAAAAAAACTATGTCTGTATATATGCAAATGAAATTATTTATTCGAATCATATTCTATGTCGCTCTTCCAGGGAGATGCTAAATGCATTTCGTTGTCTCTGTACTGTACACTGACAATGACAATTAAAGTTGAATCTGAATCTGAATCTGAATCTGAATCACAGAAGGTAGTTGAGGCCAGTTCATTGCTATATTTAAGAGGGAGTTAGATGTGGCCCTTGTGGCTAAAGGGATCAGGGGGTATGGAGAGAAAGCAGGGATGGGATATTGAGTTGGATGATCAGCCATGATCATATCAAATGGCGGTGCAGGCTCGAAGGGCCGAATGGCCTCTACTCCTGCACCTATTTTCTATGTTTCTATCACAGCTTTTGAGTTGTCAATGGAGAAGCAATAGGGAACAAGATGCTAATTTCAGAGGATGAAAATGGCCATAACTTTTTTAATAATGAAGATATGAAAGTGAATTAGGTGTCAAATTAAACTTCTTTTTATGCTTTATTTGATGGGATAAATTGCAGGCTTGACTTTTAAAATCTCAAAATTTTGTAACATTGCTACACTGTATCTCTAAACCAAATAATTATCCAAATGAATACTGGAAATCCCAGTGTTTATACATAAGGTTTACATTTTTATAGAAACAAGCTCATGGCTTATTGCTTGTGAGGCGACAAGCCTGATTCTGGGACATTGTCATACATCACCCTTTGGCCCAACTTGTCTACGCTGACCAAAATGTCCCATCTAAGCTAGTCTTATTTGCCTGAATGTGGCCCATATCTCTCTAAACCATACCTAGTCATCTACAGGTGCAAGTGTCTTTTAAATGTTCAATTCAACTTCAGTTTTATTTGTCATATGTAGGTTAACACAGGGTCAATGGCACAATGAAATGTGTTTGACAAGACAACGGGTCACCTCAGCAATAATGTAACAAGGATATTCGTGTACCTGCCTCAACTACTGCATCTGGCAGCTCACTCCACATACCACCCCCCCACCGAGTGGAAAAGTTGGCACTTGGGATCCTGCTTAATCTTTCCCCACTCTCCTTAAACCTACACCATCTGGTTCTTGATTCCCTTACTTTAGAGATATACCAAGGAAACAGACCCTTTGTCCCACTGAGTCCGTGCTGACCAGCGATCACCCCATAAACTAGCACTATCCTACACACCAGGGACAATTTAAAATGTTATCGAAGGTAATTAACATACAAACCTGTACGTCTTTCGAGAGTGGCAGAATACCAGAGCACCCAGATAAAACCCACGTGGTCACAGGGAGAAGGAATGAACTCCATCTGTAGTCAGGATTGCAACTCTACCGCTACCCCACTGTCCCGCCCCTTTCAATTGTATTTGAGTTTGTCTTGATCGTATTTCTTTATGCTGTATCTGATCGGATAAAATGCAAAACAATGTACCTCACTCAGTACATGTGACAACCATGTGCCTTTCTTGAGGTCCTCTGAGGGAGCGCTGTTTGTATGTATTTATGTATGTATTGTTGATCTATGTACCACTATATGTAGCACGTTAGTACCTGCACTAATGTAAAGCACTTTGGCCAACGAGAGTTGTTTTTAAATGTGCTATAGAAATAAAATTGACTTGACTTGTGACCAACCTAATGGAGAAAACATTAAAGATCAATCTGCAGATTGATGTCTACATTTCTTTTACATCCAAAGTCCTTTAAAAAGAAAATTAGACGATAACTATTCAAGGACATACAGGTTATTCTCAAAATACACACACACACTGTTATTTTGACAGCCCAGTATAACTGGATAATTTGTCAAAAGATTGTAATTGCCAAGTCTTCACAAGATCAGTTAAGAATGAAATGCAGATTCTTGGATCAATTAAACCGGCTATGTTAGGAGGGATATGGATTGTAATCGAGCAGGTCATGGCTGCAAACTAGTGATTTTTGGAAAATAAGCAGGGATAGACAAGTGAATCAATTGATTTTATGTTCTTGACATTTTAGTGA
This sequence comes from Amblyraja radiata, assembly GCF_010909765.2. Lineage (NCBI taxonomy): Eukaryota > Metazoa > Chordata > Chondrichthyes > Rajiformes > Rajidae > Amblyraja > Amblyraja radiata. The sequence continues at coordinate 329,816 of NW_022630168.1, forward strand.
CCAAGGTTTAAAATGCTTGATGCTCTAGGTAGATTTTGGAAATATGAGAGTCCCACCTCTACTGATATTTGCAGAAACAAATGCACAATAATTTAAAGAGAAATCCTAATTTGAATATAACTCAAAATTGCCTTGGCAACTCCCAAAGACTACAAGCTTTTTATACTACATGGCTTTATTTTAAATTATTGAACTTTTTTCTGTACTACATTATCTATTGAGTACTGCGTTTATTAACCTGTTGTGCTGCTGCAAGTAAGAATTTCTGTGTTAATATTGTTTTTGCACAATGAACACAGCCTTTAAAGCCACATTAGCTGTACAAAGTAATGGTTTCTGAATTCACCCAGCACTACACTTGACCTAGATTCTCCAATTGTGACTATTTGTTCCTAATTTTATAGCAGGTAGAAAACACTTTCACTGTATTCCCTCAGCGACCTTCAAACATATTACCCCTCAAGAAAACATAATCCAAGATTATCCCATTTCTTATCTGAGGCAACAAGAACAGTCACTGAATTAGTGAGAGCCAATCCATAGATTAGTTTTCTCCAAGGCTTGGAGATTTTCTCGAAGATCAACCACTCAATACACAATAGTCCAAGTGAAGTTGCACTGGTGTACAATATATCATTATATGAATAGTCAATTACAAAAATTTAGCTTGGCTCCCATCAATGAATAAGCAGTTTCTGTTTCCTAGAACGGACACCCCTCATTTTTACAACAGTCGATTTAAAGACAAAATACCAAACATAAGCAAAGTGAAATGAAACTCAAAACAAACTGCGCACTACAAAATCCATCGGATTCATGAAGCAAGACTCATATCCACTGTTCTTATATCTGTAGAAAGTTATGGAAACTGGAATTTTGTCTTACAAACTTCTTAAAAGACAATCTTAAAACTTTCCATGAGGAAATGACTCAAGTTAACTCGACTAGTTTGAGTTCTCGTACAAGATTAATACTACACAGACCGACAATCTCTTATGGCTTGCAGGCATGCATGAATATTTTGAAGAATTTGCTGTCATAACACTGAGCACAGTAAAATGGATGGCATTACAGGTTAGTCTGAAGAAAACAGGTTTTCTTGCACTTAAAACCAATATCTACCTGATGGTAGATTATACAAATATAATGTTGGGAGATAATATTTGCAACTTGCTGTGGTCACTCACGTGTATAAATCTTCCCGAAAGCATGGAGTTAAAATGATTCCATAGGTGATGCACATAGGTGATAGGTGAAACATAGATAGAAACATAGAAAATAGGTGCAGGAGGAGGCCATTCGGCCCTTCAAGCCAGCACCGCCATTCATTGGGATCATGGCTGATCGTCCCGCATCATTAACCCGTGCCTGCCATCTCCCCATATTCCTTGATTCCTCTAGCCCCTAGAGCTCTATCTAACTCTCTCTTAAATCCATCCAATTACTTGGCCTCCACTGCCCTCTGTGACGGGGAATTCCATAAATTTACAACTTTCTGGGTGAAAACGTGTTTTTCTCACCTCAGTCTTAAATGATCTCCCTTTTATTCTAACACTGCGGCCCCTGGTTCTGGACTTGCCCAAGATTGGGAACATTTTTCCTGCATCTAGCTTGTCCAGTCCTTTTATAAAGGGTATATGGTATTGCACAGAGCTTAGGTGTTTGAAAAGTGTTTTTTTTTTAAAAGACAAAGATTGGAATACAATTATTACATTATTAGCTTCAGTGTTTTTAAATCACAAGCAAATCAATGGATTAGTTATTTAATTAAGGGCCTGTCCCACGAGCATGCGACTCCATGCATCAAGCGCGACCTAAAGGGCCTGTCCCACCAGCATGCTCCTGCATGCGGCAAGCTTGACCAAACCAGAAGCGGGGGACGCGCGGAGGTCGAGTGAGTGACATGAAGTTTGAGCGAAGTCCGCGGGAAGTTCACGCGTGACCTACGGCGTCGAGACGGCTGCGGGCCGACAGGCGAATGCCGCGCAGAATTTTTGAACACGGTCATCTTTTCGGAGCCTATGTCGATGCCGGGACCAGCTCCGCACAACTCCATACGGCTCCGGCGCTCGAAGTGGGACCGGCCCCGCGAGGCCATACGGTTCAAGCGACCACGTTAGGTCGCGGTTGCCGCATGGAGTCGCATGCTCGTGGGACAGGACACAAGTTTAATTGGTTTCAGCTTCCTAATTCTTTCCGTGTATGTAGCTAACCCTGCACAGTCCGATAGTTGAATCTGGGATATGGTAACCTGCCTATCATAGTGAGTATTGATTGATTGATTGATTGGTTGGTTAATTGATTGATCGATTGAAAGATATTGCATGGAACCAGGCTCTTGGGCCGACTGAGCCCATGCTGACCATTGATTCACTCTTGTTCTATGTTATTCCAATGTTGCATCCACGCCCTAAACACTAAAAACAATTTTACAGAGGTCAATTAAACTAAATGTTATTCCTAACTATACATGATTCCCTTTATCATGTATCAATACACTGTGGGTGGCTCGATGCAGAGTCTTTCTGGTTGGCTCAAAATATAAACTTTTCATGTACCTCGGTACACGTTACAATAAACTAAACTAACCATCCAAACCACACATCTTTGGGATGTGGAAGGAAATAGGAACACTCAGGGAACCCGCGCAATCACAGGGAGAATGTGCAAACTCCACACAGGCAGCTCTCAAGGTCAGGCTCTAACATAGAAACATAGACAATAGGTGCAGGAGTCGGCCCTTCGAGCCTGCACCATTCGCCATTCAATATGATCATGGCTGATCATCCAACTCAGTATCCTGTACCTGCCTTCTCTCCATACCCCCTGATCCCTTTAGCCACAAGGGCCACATCTAACTCCCTCTTAAATATAGCCAACGAACTGGCCTCAACTACCTTCTGTGGCAGAAAATTCCACATATTCACCGCTCTCTGTGTGAAAAATGTTTTTCTCATATCAGTCCTAAAAGACATCCCCCTTATCCTTAAACTGTGACCCCTTGTTCTGGACTTTCCCAACATTGAGAACAATCTTCCTGCATCTAGCCTGTCCAACCCCTTAAGAATTGTGTAAGATTTTATAAGATCCCCCCTCAATCTTCCAAATTCTAGCGAGTACAAGCCGGGTCTATCCAGTCTTTCTTCATATGAAAGTCCTGACATCCCAGGAATCAGTCTGGTGAATCTGTATGGCACTCCCTCTGTGGCAAGAATGTCTTTCCTCAGATTAGGAGACCAAAACTGTACGCAATACTCCAGTTGTGGTCTCACAAATACCCTGTACAACTGCAGTAGAACCTCCCTGCTCCTATACTCAGATCCTTTTGCTATGAATGCTAACATACCATTCGCTTTCTTCACTGCCTGCTGCAACTGCATGCCTACTTTCAATGACTGGTGTACCATGACACCCAGGTCTGGTTGCAACTCCCCATTTCCTAACCGGCCACCATTCAGATATAAGTCTACTTTCCTGTTTTTGCCACCTAAGTGGATAACCTCACATTTATCCACATTATACTGCATCTGCCATGCATTTGCCCACTAACCTGGATCGTTGGCACTGGGAGGCAGCAGCTCTATCCGTTACTCCACTTTATTGGGCTGAGACTGAAAAGGAGTAGACAAACGTGTGGGGCACATTTTTTTCACAGAAGATGATGGGTCCCTGGAACATGCTGCTAGGGTTTGTTTTGGATCTAGATATGATAGTGCCATGTATGATTATGAATATGCAGGGCATGGAGCGATATGGATTATATGCAGGCAGATAAGTGTTGGCCTTGGCATAATGATCAGATCAGACATTGTGGGCCAAAGGGCTTGTTTCTGTGCTGTGCAGTTTCGTTTGGGGATACTGTGAGGAAACAGGCCTTTTGGCCCAACGAGTCTGCATTGACTAGCAATCACCCATACAATGATTCTATCCTGCACACTAGGGACAATTAACCAACAAACCAGCACGTCTTTTGGAATGTCGGGGGAAATGAGAGTTCCAGAGAAACCCCACAGTCACGGGGAGAATGTACAAACAGCACCCATAGCCAGGATCGAACCCCTGTCTCTGGCGCTGTAAGGCAGCAATTCTACCGCTGCGTCTGTGCTCTATATTCTAAGATGACATTATTTACAAGAAGAAAGAAACAATTTCAGAAAACATATTACACCAAAGAACAATTAAATAGGAAGTCACAGCTTCAAATGACACCTTTGTTGTCTCCAAAACCAGTACATTCATACTCCACTCATAACGAGCATACAAGACAACTCTTTTTGAACTCAGTCTGAAGAAGGGTTTGGGCCCGAAACGTTACCTATATCCTTCGCTCCATAGATGCTGCTGCACCCACTGAGTTTCTCCAGCATTTTTGTGTACCAACTCTTTTTGTAGAATGTTTTTCTCACATTTTGTCCAAGTTAATGGTTGATTAGTTAACATTAAGCCACGATATAATGATTTTGGTTTCCTTAAGTCTTGTGTTTCAGTTGAAAATCGTATATTCTGCTTGCTATTAATTGAGGTTGTTTTATACATTTTTAAAAAGGTCAGTACGCATATTATAATTGATTTGCTAAAATGGATCTATGGAAGACATGCAGAAAAATACAATCATCCTTAACCTGTGGATAATTAAGAGTCACGTTGTTCCTTCCTGTGCATTTGCTGAAATTTCCAAATCAGACTAGATTAATCTGCTGTGCAGTTTTTACCCAGACAGGTGTTGCTGTCGGCATGACCAACAATTTCCCTTCGGGATCTTTCTGATGAAAAACTTCCCAGTAATTTTCCTCAGAATTTACCTTAAATAGAAAGCAGGAAATTACCAGCTCGTTAGCTTAACATTTGTGACAGAGAAAGGGTTAATGGCTACCATTAAAGATGTTGAAAGATTAAAGGACACTTAAAGAGAAAAATTAAGGCAACCAAACAAAGCCATCGTGGGTTTATGAAAGAGAAAGCATGTTTTACAAATTTTTGTTTGGAAGTAATGTGTGGTGTGTATCTTTGTTTCTAGCTGGGTGTAAGTGATGGAATGCCACAGTGATTAATACTGAAGCATCAACCTCTTACAATTTAGAAAGAGGGGATTTGAGCTGTGGCTTGAGGTTGGCTGCAGATGGAACCCCCCAACTGGCCTTCATGGCCAGCTGCAGCTGGGACTGTTCAATGGGGCCAAAATGGCACCTCTTGCATATGGACTCAGTGGGCTGTTCTGTGGGTACTGCACTGATCGACAGGGCCGGCCTTAGGAGGTACGGGGACCAATTGGGAATAATTTTGGTGAGCCCCAGGTTCCCAGCCAAGGTCTATAGAATCGTAGAAATATAAATAAAGTCTATTATAGACTTTATATCTCTATGGTAGAATAGAAAGTCATCAAAATGTGCGTTTAAAAAGTGCCTGCAAGTTAATGGACCAAACAGATCTAAGCTACTTTTTAATATAAAATTGCATATGTGTAAGCCTACAAGTAACAAACAAAATGTGTAACCTCTGGAAAGTACATAGTTACAATTCCACTTGTTTTAGTGACTGTGGAATGAAAAAAAAAGTTATTTAATTAACTGGATCCTGGAAAACCAATAAGCATTGGCGAAAAACCAGTCCAGGCATTAAATGTTGGGCTTCTGCCCCATCCTACCCTTTGGGCTTCTACCCCGTCCTAACTTAGATATGTGTGTGTGTGTTAGTTATGTGTGTGTTTGTTGTCTGTGCGTTATGTGTGGAAGGAGAGAAGGGAGAGAAGGGAGGAAGGAGAGAAGGGAGAGAAGGGAGGGAGGAGAGAAGGGAGGGAAGTGCAAAGAGAGAGAGGAAGGAGGGAGGGAGGGAAGGATAGAAAGAAGGGAGGGGGAGGAAAGGAGAGAAGGGCAAAGAGAGAGAGGAAGGAGGGAGGGAGGGAAGAAGGGAAGAGAGGGAGGGAAGGAAGAAGAAAAGGGAGGGAGAGAGCCGGCGGCGGGAGCAGATGTCGGGGCCGGGACGGATGGGTGTGATCTGAGGCCGAGGTTTGTAAACGTTGCTCCAACCCCCAGCCCGGCCCTCCCTGTATTGGTCCCCGCTCCTCCCCGGGGAGAGAGAGAGGGGGAGCTGGGGCTGTGTGCGTGGAGCACGGCGACTGGAGGGGCGGGAGTGCTGCCCCGGGACCGTGAGGGAACGACCCACCTCCCCCTTCTCCATTCACCCCTCACATCCCCCTACCCGTCTACCCCTCTCTTCCCCCTCCACCCCTCTACTCTCTCTCCACCCCTCTCTTGCCCCTCCACCCGAGGTAGATTTGGTGCGGTACCCAATTGGGAGCAATTGGTCCAATTGGCTTAAGGCCAGCCCTGCTGATTGGTGCACCCTTTATGGTGTGGAATAGTGTCTACAGAATACATTTTTTGGAAGTATATCTAAAAGTTGCTTTCTCACAATTTCTAAGGTTAAAAATCTCAAATGAGTCATTTAAAATTTGCACATCATGATATTTTCAAAATATTTACAAAATTATTCAAGATAAGAATGGAACCTAATACTGAAATGATTATATTTGGCATAATAGAAGATGGGAATAAATTGAACACATCTCAACATTTATTCTTTAACTATGGTTCAAAGATAGCAAAAAAAATAATACTTAAATTTTGGAAAAATACATCAATACCAACGCTTAAAATGTGGATAGCAAGTATGTTGGACACCGCACATCTTGAGGAAATGCAATTCCTCCTAATGGATTAATCAGACTAATTCAGAACGAGTTGATCTCCATTTGTCGTCTTTTTGGAATCATATGGTGCTTCAATGTTTTTTTTTATTTAATTTTTTTTTTTAATGTTTTATTCTCTTTTTTCTATTTTCTTTTTCAGAACTTTCTTCACTTATTCGTCTTTTTTCTTTTTCTTCACACACATATATTTCACGTCTTTCTATCCTTTACTATCTAACTTATTTATCTTATTCTAATCTTTCTTCAATATTACAAAAAAAATAAGCTGTACATGAAATGTATTATGAAAATATATATTAGGCACTTTGATGCCATATGAGTGTACTTACTTCTAATAAAATAATTTTAAAAAAATGTGCGCATCATTTGATTGCAATAGAATGGGTGAATGTTCCCGCCTCTAAAATGAGTCTTTATAAGACCATAAGGCATTCGCACAGAATGAGGCCATTCAGCCCATCGTGTCTGCTCCACCATTGGCTGATTTATTTTTCCCTCTCAACCCCATTTTCCTGCCTTCTCCCCATAACCTTTTTGCCCTTCTTAATCAAGAACTCTGCCTTAGTTTAGTTTAGTTTAACGATACAGCGTGGAAACAGACCCTTCAGCCCACCAAACCCATACCACCCGTTAACTCGTTCTATGTTCAGAAGAATGATCTCGACCCGAAACATCACCTATTCCTTCGCTCCATAGATGCTGCCTCACCCGCTGAGTTTCTCCAGCATTTTTTTATCTACCTTCAATGTTTCCAGCATCTGCAGTTCTTTCTTAAACAACAAGTGTACAGGTCGGCGTGGATATGGTAGGTTGAAGAGCCAATTTCCATACTGTATTTCTAAAATCTAAATGCTAGGTGGGTGGATATTTCAACAAGGACATTTCTTACTTCACAATGCAGTGACCAGTATTCTATGTATCTTTTGAATGTTTTTCTTTCCACTGAAAGACACTAAGAGCAGCAAAATAAAAGGGATGGGCAGTAAGAAGCCATTGTTTCCTATTACTTACTGATCTTTAACCAATTCACCTTCTCATATTATCTCAAACCCATGTCCGCATTCTATGTTGTAACCTTCTGTTGTTAACTTTTCAAATATCTTTGAATCTGTGGAATTAATTGCCACAGACTGCTGTGGAGCCCTAGTCATTGGGTATTTGTAAAGCAGAGATTGATAGGTTCTTGATTAGTATGGGCATCAAAGGTTATGAGGAGAAGGCACGAGAATGGGAAACATTGATCAGCAAAGATCGAATGGCAGGGCAGACTCGGTGGGCTGATTGACCCAATTCTGCTTTAATGTCGATGCTTTTTTGAAATCCAATATATTAAATCCACTGTTTCCCCTAATCCATGCTGCCAGTTCCATCTTCAAAAACTTTTACAAGTTTGTCAAACAAAATGTCTCCTTCCTGCAACCATGTGGATTGTGTAATTCTTGTTCTGATTTGCTTTGTGCCGTGTCACCAATTATGCAATGTGCAATTTTACCATTATTTGGTTGTTTATTCATGATTAGTACGGGTGTCAGGGTTAATGGGGAGAGGCAGGAGAATGGGGGTTGAGAGGGAAAGATAGATCAGCCATGATTTAATGGCAGAGTAGCCTTGATGGGGCCGAATGGCCTAATTATGCTCCGATAACTTATGAACAAACTTTAACATTTGTTCAATTTCCTAAAGTGGTGGTCATTAAATTGTTGTGAATGAAGTGTATGATTTGTGTCAAACTGCTACAGATGGATGAAGGAGATATAGTTGTTGATTTAGACATTATTATATAACCATATAACAATTACAGCACGGAAACAGGCCATCTCGACCCTTCTAGACCGTGCCGAACATGTATTCTCCCCTAGTCCCATCTACCTGCGCTCAGACCATAACCCTCCATTCCTTTCCCATCCATATAACTATCCAATTAATTTTTAAATGACATAAACGAACCTGCCTCCACCACCTTCACTGGAAGCTCATTCCACACTGCTACCACTCTCTGAGTAAAGAAGCTCCCCCTAAACTTCTGTCCCTTAATTCTCAAGTTATGTCCCCTTGTTTGAATCTTCCCTACTCTCAGTGGGAAAAGCTTATCCACGTCAACTCTGTCTATCCCTCTCATCATTTTTAAGACCTCTATCAAGTCCCCCCTTAACCTTCTGCGCTCCAAAGAATAAGGCTCTAACTTGTTCAACATTATCCAATATGCTCAAGGCCTTTAGTCATAAATCGGAATTGTTTTGATTAATTCATGTGTCAAAATATTGAGTTAAGGCGAGCAGGTTTAAAGAAGTCTGAAAAAGGGTCCCAACCTGAAACATCACCGACCAAATCTTAGAGATGATGCCCGGGCCACTGAGTTACTCCAGCACACGGTCTTTCTTTTAAGAGGGCAACGTAGTTCATCTTTAATCTAAGAATAAAAGGATGTATCTTTCGAAAGGAGATGAAAAGGAATTTTGTTTGTCAGAGGGTGGTGAATCTGTGGAGGCCAAGTCAATGGATAATTTTAAAGTGGAGATTGACAGATTCCTAATTCATAATATGAAAGGTCCTGAGGAGAAGGCAGGAGAATGGGGTTGAGAGGGGAAGATAGATCATCCATGATTGAATAGCAGAGCAGATTCGATGGGCCGGATGTTTCCTGTTACTTATGAACTTATCTTTGGACACATTTTTGAGGACTGACCAACTTTGAATGTTTGTACAATGGGGTTTAGTGCAATGGGATCTACAGGTGGCTTGTTCTCCAAGGACCGGAATGTAATTCATGTGTGAAACACCTGCCTGTTATATTGTGTAGGTGTGTACTATTCCTTAATGGTAGCAATCTATAGGGTTGACCTGTTTTTGATGTTCTGTTCTATAGTTACCATACCAAGTAGTGCTAAGGAATTAAAGTATTCCATTCCTGGAAATTAACAAAACAAATGGCTCTGTTTAGTTTGGTTTATTGTCACGTGCACAGAGGTACGGTGACAAGTTTTGTTGCGTGCTATCCTGTCAGCAGAAATAAAATTCATGATTACAATCGAGCCATAGATACATTATAAGGGAATAGCGTTGAGTGGAATATAAAGTACGAAAAATTGCTGCACTATTAGAGATTTAATGGGCCTGTCCCACTTAGGTGACTTTTTTGGTGACTGCAGGAGACTATGCAGTCACCACATGTTCGCGGGTGGTTGCCGGGGAGTCGCCTTCATGGTCGTGAGGAGTTCCCGCATTCTGGGAACTAGGCGCGGCCTCGTTATGGTTGCTGTGAATTTTTCAACATGTTGAAAAATTAGCAGCGACTAGAATGAAGCCGCCATGGAGAGTAGAGAGAATTCTCGCGCCGTGGGTGAGTCGCTAGGAGGTCCTAATGGGTTGCCAGGAGGTCGAAGGTTCGCGTAGGTTGTAGCTGATGAATTTCATTGGCTCATTGGGAAACAAAAAGGTAAGCAGCAGTTTTCAGAGCCAAGGATAACCGATGTTAAATGTCCGCCGAGCTTCACAGCCGTGTATCTCTGGCTTCTTAAAAGTTGTCTCCACTCCTTCTCCCCCGTTCTTCCCCCTCTTTTAAAGGACTGAAGAGCCTGTCCAACGAGCATGCGACTGCATGCGGCAAGCGCGACCTAACGTGGTCGCTTGAGCCGTACGGCCTCGCGGGTCCGGTCCCACTTCGAATGCCGGAGCTGTATGGATTTGTGCGGAGCTGGTCCCGACAACACGCGGAGCTCTGAAAATGTGACAGTGTTCAAAAATACCGCGCGGCAACGGCCTGCCGGCCCACAGCCGCATTGAGGCCGTACGCACCGCCTCGACGGGCATACGCAACGTCTCGATGGGCATACACACCGCCTCGACGGCCATACACACCGCCTCGACGGGCATACGCAACGTCTCGACGCCATCACTCACTCGACCACTGCGCGGTCCACGCTTCTAGTTTGGTCGCGCTCGCCGCATGCAGGCGCATGCTGGTGGGACAGGCCCTGTACGGGGATCACTCGACCTCCGCGCGATCCCCGCGCGGCCCCCGATTCCAGTTAGGTCGCCCATGCCGCATGCAGGCGCATGCTCGTGGGACAGGCCCTTTACCGAACACTGTGCTTTAGCCGTCTTTTTACAGCGCCAACCTTCCTGTTCATCATGGTGTGTGTCTGCTTCACCTTGGCTTTGCACCGTGTGAATTGTTTAGACAGCCTCCCCCTGCTTGCCCTGTCCCCAGCCTGCATAACTGGCTAGTGAAGGAAGCGATGTGTTTGTGCGTGTGTGTGTGTTCCACTCTGACCGTCGCCGTTTCAGTTGCTGGTTTTACAGGTGATTGCCGGCAACTTGACAGTCGCCAGCAGTCCGCTGAAAAATCACCTAAGTGGGACAGGCCCCTAAGAGTGTGGAGCGATTGAAATATGTTTGTAGGTCTGCTTCTGTGGCTAGCACGCAAATAGTCGCCTGTGATGGGCGCCACTGAACAAGTATATAAATGTGACAAAGCAAATTGTGACGCTCAATAGGTTGCAAACCATCCGATTTATAGCTACCTGTATTCGCTGTCTCACTGTCCAAAAATCCAATGTTACTCCAGTCACTGTGAACTCAATTTGGCTTCGAAAAGCAAATTATTGTGGGAGCTAAAGTAACAAAATAGAATGAAATTAGACAATTACATAACTTGATCAACGCCTGAGAAGGCAGGAGTGAAACATTTCTCAACAAATGCTGTAGTTTATTCAGGCAATTGAGAAAACATGTTTAAAGGTGACAAATTGAAAGCTAGACACAGCACACCCACAACAAGCATCATTTATGTACCTAGATTTTCTTATCAAATCTATTTGGGTACAATCACGACCAGAGGTTGATATGACAATTGTTTCTGGAGCTGAAAATGTCTTAAAGGCTCCTTAATCGAATGGTGCTGACCAGAAATCATTTTGAAATGAAGAAATGTATGAAAAATGTTATATATTTCTTATTGTGTGAAAGCAAAAGGTTTTCTATCTAATACTTGTAGACTTAAAAGAAAAGTGAAAAACTGGTGAAAAGTTATGTCCAAACTGAGATTCTAACAATCATCAATATTCGATCCATGTCAAGATCCTCTGGATAATCATTTTTATTTCAGATTGACACCATCTGCAGGTTTTTTTTGCTTTTGGGCAGCTGTTTTGTTACTTGTGAAGTGTAGACGTTTTTTGATTCAGTGTGGACTGCATTTCCAACTTCAAGCGGCTTCCTTTCCATCAGAACACTCAAGGATAGCCTTTATTCCACTCTGTACTCATAGTCACCTGATTATGTGGCTTGGCACGGACACTTTAATAACTGGCACTGGACACTTTAATAACTGGCACTGGTCACTGCCCCGGACATTTTATGATTGGTTTTACTGTATTTTAACGTTGTTGTTTTACCTGCATTTAACTATTTATACTGTTCCATCAGGGACTGGATTGCTTTTTAGTGTTATTATGTGTGAAATGTTTTAAATTTCATGTGCGATGCTCCGGTATTCCCTGGGAAACGTCTTTTCACCTTGCACTGTACAAGTTGCTTGCAAGATGACAATAAAGGATTGATTGATTGATTATCATCACGCACCTGTCGAGTAGAGCGGAGGCTTGGGCTACGGCGGAGTGGTCTCGGAGTTCTCCTGTTTGCCAGACGTCGGTCCTGTTCATGGAAGCTCTGTCCCGCACGTTTGATCACTCCAATCCTGGCCGAGAGGCTTCACAGAACCTGGTCTCCATGAAACAAGGTAATCGCTCAGTTATGGAATTTGCTATTGACTTTCGAACTGTTGCTGCTAAGAGTGGATGGAATGAGGCTGCTTTGTTGGATGCTTTACGCAATGGATTGTCTGAAGCTTTCAAAGATCAATTGGCTCCACTAACCCAGCCTTCCGACTTCGAGTCTATGATTTCCCCGGCTGTCCAGATTGACGCTAGGCTCAGAGAACGAGAGCGAGAGAGGAGATCGGCGGCAGTTCGCTCCTCCTCCCAGCCGTGGCGGCAGCGTCACCCTTCACCTTCCAGTCGGGACTACTTCCCTCTCGGCCGGTCCAGTCAGCCTACATTGCTACCTGTCTCTTCAGAGGAGCCCATGCAGGTGGGACGAGCCAAACTCAGCCCGGAGGAACGGCAGCGCCGCCTAAGGGAGGGGAGGTGTGTTTACTGTGGTGAACTGGGACATTTGTTGAACAGCTGTTCAGTAAAAGACAAGGCTCACCAATGAAAGAGAGGACATTGGTGATTTGTACCACTCCTATGAGCCGTTCCTCTCGTCAATTGTCGACGGTACAATTGTTGGTGCATTCCCAGTGGCACTCCCTGCAGGCTTTGGTTGATTCTGGGGCAGATGAGAACTTCATGGACATTCGCTTGGCTGATGAATTGAAGTTGGAACGTGAACAGCTCCAAGATCCTCTGGAGGCGGGTGCACTGGATGGGCGCCTACTGTACAGGGTAATTCACCGAACTCAACCTGTTCAACTCATCGTGGCAGGTAATCACCTTGAGACCATCAGTTTTCAGCTCCTCGACTGTCCTCTTCATCCTCTGGTGTTGGGGCACCCTTGGCTGTCTTAACATAATCCTCACATGAACTGCGGTACTGGGGAAGTAATTTCTTCGGGGAATAACTATAAACTCATCTATCTGCATGATTCTTCTCCTGAGTCTATGAAGGATCCGTCGAGGAGCAGTTTGCTGCGATTTTCCAGGACCACCCTCCGGCAGCCTCCCCGTTCAAGGGAGGGGGATTTTCCGGATCTCACCAAGGTTCCCTCGTGTTATCTAGACCTAAAGGAGGTGTTCAACAGGGCCAAGGCCACATCTCTTCCGCCGCATAGACCGTACGACTGCTGCATCGACCTTCTGCCAGGTACAGCGCCTCCTAAGGGTCGTCTCTATTCCTTGTCCTCACCTGAGCGGCTCGCCATGGAAAAGTACATTGACGACGCCCTTGCTGCTGGGATCATCAGACCTTCCTCTTCACCTGCAGGAGCTGGATTCTTCTTTGTGGATAAGAAGGATGGAACACTTCGGCCCTGCATTGACTACAGAGGACTCAATGACATTACTGTTAAAAACAGGTACCCTCTTCCTCTTATCTCCTCTGCATTTGAACTGTTAAAAGATGCTAAAGTATTCACTAAGTTATATCTTAGAAATGCTTATCATGTGGTGAGGATAAGGGAGGGGCATGAATGGAAAACTGCGTTTAACACACACAGTGGTCATTATGAATATATGGTCATGCCGTTTGGTTTTACTAATGCTCCAGCAGTTTTTCAAGGCATGGTTAATGATGTATTACGGGACATGCTGAACAGATTTGTGTTTGTGTACCTTGATGACATTTTGATATTTTCTCCAGACGAGACTTCCCATGTGCAGCATGTACACCAGGTGCTGGAACGTTTGCTCCTGAATGATCTGTTTGTGAAAGCTGAGAAATGTGAATTTCATGCTAACACTGTTCAATTCCTTGCTTATGTTGTATCACCTGCTGGTATACAGATGGGCCCGAGCAAGGTCAGTGCTGTGGCCAACTGGCCTACACCCTCCAGTCGTAAGCGACTTCAGGGGTTCCTTGGGTCTGCTAATTTTTATAGGAAGTTTATCCGGAACTTTAGTGTCACTGCTGCACCACTCCATGCTCTCACCTCACCCCACGTGCCTTTCTCTTGTTCCTCTCAAGCAGAAACTGCATTTATGAGACTCAAGAGGAGCTTCTCCTCAGCCCCCATCCTGGTTCACCCTGACCCGTCACTCCAGTTCGTGGTTGAGGTGGATGCCTCGGGTGTGGGCATCGGGGCCGTACTCTCCCACAAATCCCCCACAGATGGTCGACTGCATCCCTGCGCTTTCCTCTCAAGAAAGCTTTCTCCTGTTGAGAGAAATTACCATGTGGGTAACCGTGAACTGTTAGCGGTTTAAACAGCCTTGGAGGAATGGAGACACTGGTTGGAGGGTACCGAGTAGCCGTTTCTAGTTTGGACAGACCACAAAAACCTGGAATACATCGTCAGCCAAACGCCTCAACTCGCGCCAAGCAAGGTGGGCTCTCTTCTTTAATCGGTTTGATTTCGTACTATCTTACCGCCCTGGTGCCAAAAATGGCAAACCTAATGCTCTCTCCAGACAGTTTGATCCTGACCCGGCCCCTAAGGTTTTAACTCCCATTCTGCCTGCTTCCTGTTTTGTTGGGGCGGTTACTTGGGAGATTGAGGAGAGAGTTTCCGAGGCAACTGCTGGTATTCAGTCTCCGCTATGGTGTCCTTCTAATCGTCTGTTTGTTCCCGAGTCTCTTCGTTCACAGGTGATTCACTGGGCTCATACGTCTCGGATCTCCTGTCATCCCGGTGTCCGCCGAACCCTGTTTGTGGCCAAACAGCGGTTTTGGTGGCCTTCCATGGAGAGGGGGATTAAGGAGTACATTGCCGCCTGCAGTATTTGTGCTCAGAACAAGACCTCACGTCGGGCCGCCTTTGGCCTCCTAAATACGCTGCCTGTCCCCTCACGCCCCTCGTCAGACATCTCCATGGACTTTGTCACGGGCTTGCCCTCTTCTGAAGGTAACACCTCAGTCATGACTGTAGTGGACAGATTTTCTAAGATGGTCCATTTCATTCCGTTGCACAAGCTTCCCTCCGCCAAGAAAACGGCAGAGGTCATGCTGTCTCATGTTTCTCGAATTCATGGATTTCCCAGGGACATTGTGTCTGACCGGGGGCCTCAGTTTGTGTCCAGGTTTTGGAAGGAGTTCTGTTCTCTGTTGGACGACACGGTCAGCCTTACATCTGGTTATCACCCGGAATCCAATGGACAGACTGAACGCCTTAACCAGGAATTGGAGACAGGACGGCGGTGCTTGGTGGCACAGAACCCTTCAACTTGGAGCAAACACCTTATTTGGGTGGAGTATGCACACAACACAATTCCTTGCTCATCCTCTGGTCTCTCTCCATTCCAGTGTGCCTATGGTTACCAACCACCATTGTTCCCTGCTGTGGAGAAGGAGTCCAGTGTGCCCTCCGCTCAGGCTCTCATCCGTCGCTGTCGCAAGGTTTGGAATGGGGCTCGTCAGATGCTGTTGCGCAGTTCTACGCGTTACAAGAGGATGGCTGACCGTGGAAGAACGCCGGCTCCAGTATACTCGCCTGGTCAAAGGGTGTGGCTCTCCACTCAAGACTTACCTCTGAGGGTGGAATCCCAGAAGCTGGCTCCTCGTTTTGTTGGTCCTTTCCCCATATCGAAGGTCATCAATCCTGTGACGGTTCGTCTCAAACTCACCCGTGCCATGAGGGTCCGCCCTACTTTCCATGTCTCCCGACTGAAGCCATTTAAGGAGAGTCCTCTGGTCCCTGCCTCTACACCCCCTCGTGTGATTGTTGGCCCCACCCAGATGTGTTTCACCTGTGTCTCGTTATCCCCTGTTAGTCTGTGTATTTAAGCCCTTTGTGTTTTACTTCTCATTGCCAGTTCGTTGTGTATGTTAATTTCCATCACCTCGTACCAGCTCTAGAAATCTTTTGACCTTGTTATCTCGACCATTGCCTGTTTTTCGACCACTGTTTTTGCCTGCTCCTAGATTGTAATGTTGCCTCCGTTTTTGCTTACCTGTGAATCGACTTGGACCGATTAAACTCTGAAAACTGATCTGCCCTGTGTCTGAGCCTGCATTTGAGTCCTCTTCATTCTGTTCTGATACACACTGCTGCACCTGCTTGAGGGAGAAGGAGGGAATATAACTCCAGGAAGTGGTGTGCCTCACTCAGTCTCTGCAAGGTGGATGAAGCAAAGGGTCACATCTCTATGAACTCTGAATAACACTGAACAAATGTCTACACAACTGTGAGTACCCTTAATGTGGTTTAAAAATGAAAATATTGTTTGTTTAAAGTAAAAAGGCACTGCCTGCAAATTGTTGTTTGGGTGCTTTGGCTTGAAGTTGAAAGACACTACTTCCTGTAAATGGTGGCTTGGGTACTTTGACCTGAATTTGAAAGGCACTACTTACAGCAAATGGGGGCTTGGGAGTTTTGGCTTGAAGTTGAAAGACACTACTTACTGCAAATGGTGGCATGCAGTTGAAAGGCACTACTTACTGCTAATGGTGGCATGGGTACTTCGGCCTGAAGTTGAAAGGCACTACTTCCTATAAATGGTGGCTTGGGTGTTTGACTTGATATTGAAAAACACTATTTGCAGCAAATGGTGGCTTGGGATCTTTGGCTTGAAGTTGAAAGGCACTACTTACTGCAAATAGTGGCTTGGGTGCTTTGCTTGAAGTTGAAAGGCACTACTTACTGCAAATAGTGGCTTGGGTGCTTTGCTTGAAGTTGAAAGGCACTACTTACTGCAAATAGTGGCTTGGGTGTTTTGGCTTGATGTTGAAAGTTAATACTTACTGCAAATGGTGGATTGAGTGATTTGGCTTGAAGTTGAATTGCACTATTTACTGCAAATGGTGGCTTGGGAGCTTTGGTTAAAAGTTGAAAGGCACTACTTACTGCCTATGGTGGCTTGGGAGCTTTGCCTTGAAGTGTAAAGAAATCACCATTCTCTCTGCTGCACCTACTGGAGGGAGGGGAGGGACTACAAAACCAGGAATTGGTGTGCCACACTCCACCTCTGCAAGGTGGATGAAGCCAAGGGTCACGTCTCTATGAGCTCGGATTAACACTGAACAAATGTCCACACAACTGTGAGTACCCTTAATGTGGTTTGAAAATGAAAATATGGTTTGTTTGAAGTAAAAAGGCACTGGCTGCAAATGGTTATTTGGGTGCTTTGGCTTGAAGTTGAAAGGCACTACTTACTGCAAATGGTGGCGTGGGAGCTTTGGCTTGAAGTTTAAAGGCACTACTTACTGCAAATGGTGGCGGGTGATTTGCTTGAAGTTGAAAGGCACTACTTACTGCACATAGTGGCTTGGGTGCTTTGGCTTGAAGTTGAAAGGCACCACTTACTGCAAATGGTTGCGGGTAGATTTGGCTTGAAGTTGAAACACTTCTTATTGCCAATTGTGGCTTGCGTGCTTTGGCTTGAAGTTGAAATTCACTACTTCAAATGGTGGCTTAGGTGCTTTGGCTTGAAGTTGAAAGGCACTACTTACTGCAAATGGTGGCTTGGATGCTTTGGCTTGAAGTTGAAAGGCATAATTTACTGCAAATGGTGGCATTAAGTTGAAAGACACTACTTACTGCAAATGGTGGCTTGGGTGCTTCGGTTTTAAGTTTGAAAGGCACTACTTACTGCAAATGGTGGCATGAAGTTGAAAGACGCTACTTACTGCAAATGGTAGCTTGTCAAGTCAAGTGAGTTTATTGTCATGTGTCATCCTCCAGTCGCGGGCCCTGCATAGGTTTCCTTCTTCTGATCTGGTGGAAGGATGTTTAGATGTTTTCTGTCCTTCTCGGACAAAGGTTGTTGCCCTTAGGGGGAGGGGGTTGCTTGCTCTCGGAGGCAAGGAGTTGGTCGCACACCGCCTGTTCTCAAGGGCTGATGCCAGGCTTTTTAGTACCTGATTATGCCGCCACGTGTATCTCCCTTGCGTGAGGCTGGTCTTGCAGCCTACCATGATGTGTTTGAGGGTCGCTGGAGTTGGGCAGAGGGCACAGGTTGGATCCTCGCCGTACCACTGATGGAGGTTCTTTGGTGATGGAAGCACGTCATAAGTCGCTCTGATGATGAAGCTGATCTTGCTTGCTTCCATTTCCCATAGTTCTTTCCAGCTGATCTTCCTCCGCTCCACACCTTCCCACTGCATCCATTGCCCCTGTTTGGCAAGAGAGACCGCCTTTGCACTTCTTGCGGCCTCCTCTTGTCGCCGCACCTCCTCGACCACCAATGTCCTCCGCTCTGATGTTGTGGCCTTTCGCCAAGTTGGTTTACTTGTCGTAAGGCCAAAGCCTCCTCTTCCCTGCTGGACTTGCCCCACGATGTCTTTGTATCTCAGGGCTGATGAAGCTTGCTGTAATGCATCAGATGGCGTCCACTTCCGGCCAGTTACTAGGGGCGGCGCAACAGCACTGATGGTCTTGTCTCTAGAGTCCCTCAGTGTCATCTGAAGTCTTACTTTAGAACACTTGTATTCCTCTGTTAGACTAGTGAGAGGTAGTTCCAGGACCCCTTTGCCATATAGGCCGATGTTAGTTAGACATCGTGGGACCCCGAGCCATTTCTTCGCGTATGAAGTTATGGTTCGCTCCATCTTCTCCACAGTTGTTATTGGGGCTTCATAAATGGTCAGTGGCCACATTGTCCGAGGAAGGAGTCCAAACTGTAGGCACCAGAGCTTCAGTTTCCCAGGCAGTAGGGTCTGATTGATGTTTTCCAGGCCATTGACAATTTCTTGCCTTAGTTGTTCCACCTGCTCTTTATCCTTGAGACTTGCATTGTACCATCTGCCCAGGCTTTTAACTGGCTGTTCAGACACTGTTGGTATAGGGTCGTCACCGATACAGAACCTTGTGTCTCTAAGCACCCCCTTGACTATGGAGATGCTTCGAGATTTACATGGTTTGATCTTCATTCGGGCCCACTTGATGTTCTCCTGCAGCTTTCCAAGTAGCCGCTTGGTGCATGCTGCAGTAGTGGTTAGTGTGGTCATGTCGTCCATGTATGCCCTGATGGGTGGCAGACGGAGCCCAGCCCTGGTTCGTTCACCGCCCACCACCCATTTTGAGGCCCTGATGATGACTTCCATGGCCATTGTAAAGGCCAAGGGTGAGACTGTGCAGCCTGCCATGATGCCTACTTCCAAGCGCTGCCATGTTGTACTGAAGTCAGCTGTTGTGAAGCACAGCTGCAGGTCTTGGAAATAGCTCTTGACCAGTGTGGTGATGAGCTCTGGTACATGGAAAAAGGCAAAAGATTCCCAAAGGAGTTCATGGGGAACTGAACCAAATGCATTGGCCAGATCGAGGAAGATCACATGTAGGTCTCTCTTCTCCTTCTTAGCTGCTTGGATCTGGTGCCAGATCATGCTTGTATGCTCCAAGCAGCCCGAAAATCCTGGAATTCCTGCTTTCTGTACAGATGTATCAATGTACTTGTTTGTTACCAGATAGGTGGACAGCCTTTGTGATACAATGCTGAAAAAGATTTTTCCCTCGACGTTGAGGAGACATATTGGCCGGAATTGGCTGATGTCTGACGCATTCTTTTCTTTAGGTATTAGCACGCCGCCGGCCCTTCGCCACGCCTTAGGTATTGTTTGCTTCTTCCACACCACCCTCATGAGCTTCCATAGAAAGCGTAACACATCCGGTGCGTTCTTGTAGAGCTTGTATGGTACTCCATTTGGCCCCGGAGCTGATGCTGCTCTTGCTCGCCGGACAGTGTTCTCTACCTCTTTCCATCTTGGAGGGCTGGTGTCCAGGTTGAATTCAGGTGGTTGAATAGGCGGGATGTCATGTGGGATGACTAACTGCTCATGCCTTTTCGTGTCTTGGTGGGCCTTTTCCAGGTGTTCCTCCAATTCCCGTTTTGATGTTTTCAAAGTTCCACTTTTTTCCTTTGCGAGGAGGTCTTTGATGAACTTGAAAGGGTCTTTGTAGAACCGTGTTCTTGTGTGTTCTTTCTTCCTGCGAAGTTTCCTCAAGTTCTCTGCTTTTCGCAAGGTTGCCAATCGGCTCTTGATGTCCTCTTGGAGTAGCATGAGACCTTCTCTCTCTGCCTCAGTTGCTTTTTTCCATTGCTTTTTCAACTGTCTCCTCTCTCTGATTAGCCTCTCGATCTCCTGCTGCCTCCTAGACTTGATTGGTGTTGGTAATTTCTTTCCACCTCTCCCTTTACTCACCCCAAACCGTTCTTCTCCATAGCTGTAGATTGTGTTGCCCATCCTTTCAAGCTTTTCCACTGCTGTGCCCGCTTGTTGCTCCAAGATATGTATAAGGTCACTGTTGACCGTCTCCCACTCTTTCTTTTCAACAGCTTTGGGCCATTTCACTCCAGGTTTGTGCCCTTTGATCTTTCCCTCCAATGGAGGTCTTTGTCGTTGTTGCGTGGGCTCCTCCACCGGCATTTCTGTGCTTGTATCACCCTCTTCAGTGACATGGGTGCTGATGCTCTGCGAACTTTGGTTTGAGTCCTGTCGCTGTGCTTCACTCGACTGATTTGACTGGTTGCTTCGTAAGAAGTACTGGTCAATGCGAGGCCCATGTCTCTGCTCTCTCAAGCACTTTTTCCTCCCTTGGTGGATCTTCAAGCCCTTCACTGATGTAATTTTCTCCCAACCACAAATGCACACCTGAAGTTTGTGTCCCGCAGCTGTTGTGGATGTCTCATGTGCCATGCTCTCCTTGTCAGTAGTCGTTTCCGTTCCTTGGTCTGTAACCGTGTTATCAATCGGTGAGCCATCTTCCGCCCCCGCTCTCGCAGGCTCTAGGGGTATTCTCTTTAATTTACTTTTAGTAGCATTTAGCGGGTGTCTCCAACTAACTGAAACAGCGTTGGGGACTGCTATCATGGGTAGCTAGCCCATGACGGCCCCAGTGGGGTCTGTTCCCTCCTGTCAGCTGTCTCTCCAAGCTGTCACGTGGACTTTCCCATGTTGTCAGCTGTCCTTTCACAGCAGTCACTGGACGAGTCCAGATTATCAGAATCAAATACACAGGACAAGATGTTAAGAAGTCCCTTGTGCCAATAGGTGGGGAGCATTTCACGACATTCGTTGATTGTTGAGAGTGGTAGACGCTCAACATCTGTGGGGGGGGGGGGGGGGGGCGGGGGGGGGGGGGGGGGGGGGGGGGGTGGGGGAGTGGATACGTATATCTTGGCCTGGGTAACCTTTAGGACAGTTGGGCACAGGACACATCATCAGTAGTGTACCCTTGCATCACTGGGTGTTTCGGCCTTTTATCACTATACACCCTCCACAAGGGCGGCCCGCTGCAGGATGATCAGCCCTCAGCGCGTGTCCGGTGTCAAACCGTCCCAAAGATTCACCCTGAAATACTTGGGGCCCAGCATGGATCTTTCCGCTTGAGCCAAATCCACCGGCTGCTTCTTTCAGCCGCCTCTGAGAGTGATCTTATGGTCTTCCGCAGAGCCTGACCGTGGATTCCAAGCTCCTTCAGCAGTCTGATGGTAGATGACGCAACAAATCCTCTGCATCCCACTTCAACTGGATAGACTTTGGTGTTCCAGCCACGCTGCGTTGCCTCTGCTGCAAGCTCTGCGTAATGCAGCTTCTTACGCTCATAGGCCTCCTCAACAGAGTTCTCCCATGGAACTGTGAGCTCTATGATGTAAGCAGTCTTCTGTGAAGGGGACCAGAACACCAAGTCTGGCCTGAGGTTGGTGGAAGCAATTTCAGGTGGAAAAACTAGTTGTCGGCCAATGTCCGCCAGCATCCTCCAGTCGCGGGCCCTGCATAGGTTTCCTTCTTCTGATCTGGTGGAAGGATGTTTAGATGTTTTCTGTCCTTCTCGGACAAAGGTTGTTGCCCTTAGGGGGAGGGGGTTGCTTGCTCTCGGAGGCAAGGAGTTGGTCGCACACCGCCTGTTCTCAAGGGCTGATGCCAGGCTTTTTAGTACCTGATTATGCCGCCACGTGTATCTCCCTTGCGTGAGGCTGGTCTTGCAGCCTACCATGATGTGTTTGAGGGTCGCTGGAGTTGGGCAGAGGGCACAGGTTGGATCCTCGCCGTACCACTGATGGAGGTTCTTTGGTGATGGAAGCACGTCATAAGTCGCTCTGATGATGAAGCTGATCTTGCTTGCTTCCATTTCCCATAGTTCTTTCCAGCTGATCTTCCTCCGCTCCACACCTTCCCACTGCATCCATTGCCCCTGTTTGGCAAGAGAGACCGCCTTTGCACTTCTTGCGGCCTCCTCTTGTCGCCGCACCTCCTCGACCACCAATGTCCTCCGCTCTGATGTTGTGGCCTTTCGCCAAGTTGGTTTACTTGTCGTAAGGCCAAAGCCTCCTCTTCCCTGCTGGACTTGCCCCACGATGTCTTTGTATCTCAGGGCTGATGAAGCTTGCTGTAATGCATCAGATGGCGTCCACTTCCGGCCAGTTACTAGGGGCGGCGCAACAGCACTGATGGTCTTGTCTCTAGAGTCCCTCAGTGTCATCTGAAGTCTTACTTTAGAACACTTGTATTCCTCTGTTAGACTAGTGAGAGGTAGTTCCAGGACCCCTTTGCCATATAGGCCGATGTTAGTTAGACATCGTGGGACCCCGAGCCATTTCTTCGCGTATGAAGTTATGGTTCGCTCCATCTTCTCCACAGTTGTTATTGGGGCTTCATAAATGGTCAGTGGCCACATTGTCCGAGGAAGGAGTCCAAACTGTAGGCACCAGAGCTTCAGTTTCCCAGGCAGTAGGGTCTGTATAGCACAATTCAATTCTTACTTTGCTTAAGCACACAGAAAAATATTAGGCATTTAGTACAACAGATAAATGTTGTAGATCAGTGCATGCTCCTTTAACATAGTGACCTCACCACTACTAACCATTGTCTCCTGTATAATTGTAGCTTCCCCGCCTCTAGCTCGCTCTCTAGTCCCAGTGATGACCACGGACAGCTAGAGCACAATGTGTGTAGTGACTTAATAAAGATACTTGGTAAGAGACTTTATGTGTCGGAACAAGACCTTTTACATGGTGTCAGCGCGGTAGACTTGCGTCTCCTGTTTATCGGTTTTATTTTATTATTTGTTTCTCCCAGTTGTTTCCCCACCTTTGCATTTTACTATGGCTAACTCGTGCCGTCGTCCTGACAAGCTCGTTTTTGACGCGGACATCGTGCACCGCTGGACTGTCTTCCAGCGCGACTATGAACATTACATCGCTATCGCTCATCCTGGTGCCACTCCTGTGGTACAGGCTCACCTACTCCTCAACCTGTCTGGTCCGGAGGCTATGGAACATTATGCGGCGTTCGAATTCGTCCCTCCGGAAGACCGCCATGACCCGGTATGTCTCATGACCAAATTTACTGCCCTATGTGACATTCCCACAAATAACATCATTGAGCGTTTCAAGTTTTTCACAAGACGTCAAGTTCCCGGTGAGCACATTGACGCTTACATTGCCTCTTTGCGACATATGGCTCGGCGGTGCCGCCTTGAAGCAATTACAACGGACGAATTGATCAGGGACGTCCTGGTCAACGGTCTCCTAAACTCAAAGCTGCGCGAAGATCTCCTAATGAAACCCGACCTCACGCTAAAGGATGCCATGCATTCTGCTCGTATGGCCTCTGCTGTCGGCTCCGTTTCTCACCCACCGTCCCAGGACATCAACTTCACCGGTACCGTTGGCCGCCGGCGGATCAATAGCCCGCCTCGCCAGTTAACCCCCTCCACTCCCGCTAAGGTCACCCCTCGTCGTTGCCAACATTGTAATTTCTCCTCGCACCAGTACAACGTTTGCCCAGCGCTGGGTAAAACTTGCAACTCCTGCGGGAAACTTAACCATTTTTCTGCAGCCTGTCGTTCTCGTGGGAAACCTGTCCCTGCTCCTAGAAGGAGTCTAAACATTCTTGCGGACACTGATAGCGCGCCTGGTTCCCAGTACCAGCCCGAACTCCCTGATTCAGATACGATTTCCTCCCATGGTGATCCGACTGTGTTTTCGCTCTTGAGTGCACCTGCCCTGATAACGGATCCCTCCATACATGTTACTGTGAATGGACACTCCTTCTCGGCCAAGGTCGATACTGGTGCGTTTGCAAACGTTATGTCTGTTCGCCTCTTCAAACAGATAAGCTCGGGTGAGAGAGTGCTTCCCGATGACTCCCGCCTTCATGCCTATGGGGGAGGTGTTCTGTTCGCAGTGGGGAAGGCCACTGTTATCTGCACAGTTCTCAAGACCTCTCGGCCCCTCACTTTTCTCCTGCTGGACTCTGATAACGTCACCCTGCTGGGCGCCCGTGCATGCCAGGACTTGGGATTGGTCTCTTTTCACCGCGACGTCCACCTGGTGCAGGCCCCCATGGACCCCCTGATAGAGTATCCCGACCGTTTCGATGACATTCTGGGCAAACTGCCCTGTGCCTATAAGATCGTTGTTGACCCGGGGGTCGACCCGGTGGTTAGACCGGCCCACCGTGTGTCTTTTGCCATGAAGGGCCGCGTGGAGTCCACACTTCGTGATATGGTTTCCACTGGCATTCTCAAGGAGGTGAGCGCACCCACCCTGTGGGTCTCCACCATGGTCGTCGCTGCCAAGAAAGACGCCAGCGAGATCAGGATCTGCATCAACCCGAAGGACCTGAACCTTGCTATCCAACGCCCGCACTACCCCATGCGGACGGTGGAGGACGTCGCTGCACAGGTTGGTCCAGCCACAGTCTTCTCGGTCCTAGATGCCAAGAGCTCCTTTTGGCAGATCCCTCTGGATGAACGTTCATCCTTCTTAACCACCTTCAGCACACCTTTCGGCAGGTTTCGTTTTCTTCGCATGCCCTTCGGGATCAACTCAGCAAGCGAGGTTTTCCAGCGGACCATGGAACAGCTGTTTGCCGGGTTGCAATGTGCTATTATTGTTGATGACATTTTGGTATACGGGAAGGACGTCGCTGAGCACGACCTGCACCTCCGTCAAGTCCTGGACCGGGCTCGTGAGATCAATCTCAAGCTTAACCCGAAGAAGTGTCGGTTCCGCGTTCAGGAGGTCACGTACGTGGGCCACGTTTTCACGGCCAGGGGACTAAAGCCAGGCCCCCAGAAGACTGCTGCGGTCACCGAAATGCCCGCTCTCACCGACGTGCCCGGCCTGCAGCGCTTTCTGGGCATGGTCAACTACCTGGGTAAGTTCATACCCGACCTCAGCGAACTGAGTGCCCCCCTGAGGGAGCTAATCAAAAAGGACAATGCCTGGGTCTGGCTACCGCATCACCAGTCGGCATTCGTAGCCCTGAAGTCCAAGCTCGCTCGCACCCCGACTTTAACGTATTTTGATCTGAACAGGCCAATCGTCCTCACCTGCGATGCATCTCGGTTCGGACTCGGTGCTGCCTGCCTGCAGCTCCAGGACGATCGGCAGCTGCCTGTTTCCTATGCCTCTCGCACCATGACCCCTGCTGAGCAGCGCTACGCTCAGATCGAGAAGGAGCTCCTTGCCGTGGTTTTCGCATGCTCCAAATTCAAAGACTACATTCTGGGCAACACTTTCACCATTGAAACGGACCACCAGCCGCTGGTCTCTATCTTGAACAAGCCTATCCATGCGGCCTCCTCGCGGTTGCAGCGAATGATGCTGCAGCTCCAACGATTTACTTTCAACATTGTGTACCGCAAGGGCAAGGAGATGTTCGTGGCCGACACATTGTCCCGTGCGCCGCTCCCTTCCGTTGCCCGCCATCCATACGAATCGTCTGACCTGATGGTGCTGAACGTTAACATTGTTCCCTCTTGGCAGATGCAGTCCCTGGTCGAACACACTGCCGCTGATCCTGCCCTGCAACAGCTTGCGGGCGTCATCCGCCGTGGCTGGCCTGACCGACGCTCTTCCCTACCGGCCGGTGCCGTGCCCTACTTCCTGGTTCGGGACGTATTGAACATATTGTTCCGGTAGGCGGCGCGACTCTCGTCTGCAGC
The DNA here is from genome assembly GCF_010909765.2 of Amblyraja radiata. Taxonomy (NCBI): domain Eukaryota; kingdom Metazoa; phylum Chordata; class Chondrichthyes; order Rajiformes; family Rajidae; genus Amblyraja; species Amblyraja radiata. The sequence goes on from NW_022630168.1 coordinate 356,068, forward strand.
GGCCTCTGCAGTCCGTCTGCGTTTTTATTATTTTATGTCTGTTTTAATGTAGTTTTTGTTATTTTTGTTGGGGTATGTGTGTGGGGGGGTGGGGGTGGTGTGGGGGGGGGGGGAGGTTGGGGGTAACTTTTAAATCTCTCCCTGCACGGGAGACCCGACCTTTTCTTTGTCGGGTCTCCGTTGTCGTTGGGGCTGCAACGAGGAGCGGCCTCCAACAGGAAGACCGGGAGCTCCAGTGCCGACACTCACCTCACCGTCGCGGAGCTGGCCGAGTCCAGAGCGGGTGGAGCTGTGGTGGACGCTGCTGCGGCCCGACCCCCGGAGATTCGGTGGCTGCAACCGCGGGTTTGGCGGACAATGACACCGGGAGCCCGCGGGTCCCTGGAGGGATTCCGCTTTTCAGGGCTCCCGCAACGGCGACTTCTCCCGCCCGAGTTGCGGGGTTGAAGAGCTCCTGGAGCGGGGCCTACATCACCGCCCCGCGCGGCTTGGAATGGCCGCGGGAGTTTGCGAGCGCGCGCCGGGGGCTCTAACATCAATAACCCGGTGTGCGGCCTTGCATCACCCGGCGTGGCTTAAATGGCCACGGGACAATCGCCATCGCCCGCCGGGGGCTTTGCCTTTGACTGTGACATCGGGGGGGGGGAGTGCAGTGGAGAGAAAAGTTTTTTTGGCCTTCCATCACAGCAATGTGATGGATGTTTATGTAAAATATGTTGTGTCTTGGGTCTATTTGTTTGTAATGTATGGCTGCAGAAACGGCATTTCGTTTGGACCTCAAGGGGTCCAAATGACAATAAATTGAATTGAATTGAATTGAATTGGTGCTGCACAGCGGCGTGGTGGTGAAGGGTCACAAGGTCGTGGTGCCGGACGCTCTGCGTGACCACTACTACCAAACCGCACACAGCGGTCACCCCGGGGTGGAGGCCACTTTGTCCCAGGCCCAAGCTCAGTTTTTCTGGCCTGGCATGATTCAGGAGATTCGTGACAGGGTCTCCGCCTGTGCTGCCTGCAACAGCCTACTGCCTCATCAACGACGCCAACCTCTCATGCAGCAGCCGGCTCCCGAGTTGCCGTGGATGGCTGTCGCCACTGACATTTTCGAATGGCGCGGCAAACACTTCCTGGTCCTGGTGGACTCCTACTCCAGCTGGCTCGAGGTGGACCAGCTGCCTTCCCTCACGTCTGCTGCCGTCATCGGGAAGCTTCGCCGCCACTTTTCTACCTTTGGTTCCCCGGTGACTCTCCAATCCGACAACGGCGGACAGTTTTCCAGCGCAGAGTTCGCCGCTTTCGCCGCCCTATGGAACTTTCGCCACATCACCAGCAGCCCCGAGTACCCGCAGAGCAACGGCCTTGCGGAGCGCGCTGTCCGCAGCGCCAAGGAGCTGCTGGAACATTGCCGTCTGTCCCATTCGGACCTCTATCTTGCCCTCCTCAACCTCCGCAACATTTCCCGGGACCCCGCACTTGGTTCGCCTGCCCAGCGCCTCATGTCCCGCACCACTAGACCCCCTCTCCCGGTTTCTCAGCAATCTCTAACGCCCGCTGTCCGCAGCCCTGCCGCTGTCAAGGAGCGCATCATCGAGAAACAGGTCATCCAAAAGCGCTCCTTTGATAAATCTTCCCGACTGCTTCCCCGTCTGTTCCCAGGCCAGGTTGTCCGGATGATGTCCACCTCCGGGCATCACCGGCTGGCCGTTGTCGTTGGCAATGCCGACTCTCACCGGTCCTACCTGGTTAATTACGAGGGCACTATGTACCGTCGGACACGCCAGCACCTGCTGCTAGTCAACGAGCCTTCTCCGCCTCCCGCGGACCCGTTTTCGCCGCCTGTCCATTCCCCGCCGCCTGTCCAGTCCCCGCCGCCAGTCCATTCACCGCCGCCTGCGACTCCTCCTGCCCCTGTCACTCCTCGCATGCCACGGACCCTTCCCTCTCAGCTCATGGTGCCCAGCCCACACGGTCCCCTTCTCCTCCTTCACCTGCTGTGGAGCCCGTTCCTTCGCCTCGTTCTCCTCCTCCCCCTGGGCGTTCGTCTCCCGGTTCCCCTATCTCTGTCCCTGCCCCCGTTCCTGTAGCTCCTGCGGTGGAAGGGGAAGGCGGGTTGCGCACCCGCTCTGGGCGTTTGGTCAAGCCGCCTGTCCGGTACGGAGTGGGCGAGTAGTCTGCTTCATAATGTTTTCCAACTGTTTCTGGTTTGCCTCTAGCGTATGAGCCGTGGTCGCTTTGTTGCCAAGAGAAAGGATGTAGATCAGTGCATGCTCCTTTAACATAGTGACCTCATCACTACTAACCACTCCCCATTGTCTCATGTATAATTGTAGCTTCCCCGCCTCTAGCTCGCTCTCTAGTCCCAGTGATGACCACGGACAGCTAGAGCACAATGTGTGTAGTGACTTAATAAAGATACTTGGTAAGAGACTTTGTGTGTCGGAACAAGTCCTTTTACAAATGTGTCCATATACCATGATATAAATATATACACACACGAATAAATAAACTGATAAAGTGCAAATAACAGAAAATGGGTTATTAATAATCAGAGTTTTGTCCGAGCCAGGTTCAATAGCCTGATGGCTGTGGGGAAGTAGCTATTCCTGAACCTGGTTGTTGCAGTCTTCAGGCTCCTGTACCTTCTACCTGGAGGTAGCAGGGAGATGAGTGTGTGTCCAGGATGGTGAGGGTCTTTGGTGATACTGCCAGCCTTTTTAAGGCAGCGACTGCGATAAATCCCCTCGATGGAAGGAAGGTCAGAGCCGATGATGGACTGGGCAGTGTTTACTACTTTTTGAAGTATTTTCCTCTCCAGGGCGCTCAAATTGCCGAACCAAGCCACGATGCAACCGATCAGCATGCTCTCTACTGTGCACCTGTGCTTGGGTGCTTTGGCTTGAAGTTGAAAGGCACTACTTACTGCAAATGGTGGCATGGAAATGAAAGGCACTACTTACTACAAATGGTGGCTTGTGTGATTTGGCTTGAAGTTGAAAGGCGTTACTTACTGCAAATGTTGGCTTAGTTGCTTTGGCTTGAAGTTGAAAGGTGTTACCTACTGCAAATGTTGGCTTGGGTGCTTTGGCTTAAAGTTGAAAGGCACCACTAACTGCAAATGGTGGCATGAATTTGAAAGACGCTACTTACTGCAAATTGTGGCTTGAATGCTTTGGCTTTTAGTTGAAAGACACTACTTACTGCAAATGGTGGCGTGGGTGCATTGCTTGAAGTTGAAAGGCACTACACGGCCTTCGAGGAGGAGGAGCCATCTTGGGGAATGGCTGCTAACCAGCAGCCGTCCGTTTAAATCACTAGTTTTGTAGTTTTTAGTGAACCCGTGCCTTGTTTGTGGGAGAATAGACTTTTTAATGTTGGGGGAAGGGGACAACGATATTTCTAGGTCCCTACCCGGTCGGTGGGGCAGATTTTTCTCCAGGCTGCCCTGCTGACCCGTCCTGCCGGGGACCTCACAGCATCTTCAGCACCGATGGCGGTACAGCGCTGGACCTACGCGCTGGAGCTCCGGTGAGCTGAGTCCGTCGAGCTCAACACCTCTGGTCTGCGGGTCTGTAGAGCGGCCAGCCGCGGGCGGCGCGGACTTCTACATCGGGAGCCGGGAGCTCCAAACCGGCGCTGCCTTGTCGGCTTCGGCAGCCGCGGTCTCCGGCAGGGAAGCGGCCGTTCCAGGTGGCCCAGCCGCTGAGTGGACCCTCCCGTCACCGGGGTAACAGCTACCGGCGAAAACGGCCAGGAACATCGGGCCTCCGTAGAGGCAACTGTGGAGGCCTCAATAGGCTTGACTATGGGTGAACTGGGGATGGGACTGGACATTGTGCCTTCCCCCACAGTGGGAACCATTGTGGGGCGATGATTTATGTGTATGTAAATTATTATTTGTGTGTGTGTCCATGATGGCTGTCGTGAGGGGAGAGTGGACACTGGCGCGCTTTGGCTGCTGCTGCTCTCTCCTCACATTGTGTTTCTGAGTCTTTGTCTTTGGATTCAATTATGTCTTTAATTTGTGTACTGGTGATGTCTTTATTATTTATTTTACTCAGACTATTTTTTTCTTTTACTTTTGTTGAATTTTGTAAGGTGTCCTTGAGACTCTTGAAAGGCGCCCATAAATAAAATGTATTATTATTATTACTTACTGCAAATGGTGGCATGAGGTTGAAAGGCACTACTTACTGCAAATGGTGACTTGGGTGATATGGCTTGCAGTTGATAGGCGCTACTTACTGCAAATGGTGGCTTGTGTGCTTTGGCTTGAAGTAGAAAGGCGTTACTTACTGCAAATGTTGGATTGGCTGCTTTGTCTTGAAGCTGAAAGACTCTACTTACTGCAAATGGTGGTGTGGGTGCATTGGCTTGAAGTTGAAAGGCACTACTTACTTCAAATGGTGGCATGAAGTTGAATAGGCACTACTTTCTTCAAATGGCGGCTTGGGCATTTGGCTTGAAGTTAAAAGGTAGTACTGCAAATGCACTTACTTTCTGTTTGCACTGTATATCGATTTTAGATAAAACGCTACCACTTACGGCTGTGATTTTTGGCCATCTTACTCAGTCCCCCCTCCGCTGAGCATGTGCAGGGAATTCTTCCCATCAATTAAAAATAGAAGTGTTATTATAGTGTTTAAAAAATGTTGAGAATCTCTATCCTGTCAATCACGCCCTGAAAGCCACACTTTTTCCGGGGGAAGGTTTATAAAACCCGGGAGTGTGGGTGTGGCTTAGCCTCTGCATGATGGGAGAGTGTGAGGTCATGACTGTCTGAGCTGTGAATCAACTGTACACACTGAATGTCAACTGAACAGTGAGTTGGGTGTTTTGTGTGGTTGTATGGTGGTTTCACCCTGCATGAAATGGTATGAAACTGCATTTGAATTTGGTGGCCTTGGACCCTGCTTGAAGTGGTATGAAACTGCACTGAATTTCGTGGCCTTGCACCCTGTTGAAGGTGGTATGAAACCGCACTTGAATTTGGTAGCCTTGGATCCAGCTTGAAGTGGTATGCAACCGCACTTGAATTCGGTGGCCTTGCACCCTGCTTGAAGTGGTTGGAAACTGCACTTGGATTTGGCGGCCTTGCACCGTGCTTATAGTGGTAAGAAACTGCACTTGGATTTGGTGGCTTTGCACTCTGCTTGAAATGGTAGGAACATGGATTTGAATTTGGTGGCCTTGCACCCTGCTTGAAATGGAAATTCAAGGAAAAGTCATGAGTCAACTGCCAGCCCACCAGTCATGAGTGAGCTGCCAGCAGATCAGGCTTGAGGGACTGAGCTGCCACCTCAAAAACCCATACCAGCACTCCAGAAAGCCCCCCCACTTGCCACCAATATTGGAATAGGTGGGGAGGTGGAATATTTCGTTGGGGGACCAGCCGTCCTGTGTGAACTTGGGACCCAACGGGGCCCACTTAGTCTAGTATAACCATATAACCATATAACAATGACAGCACGGAAACAGGCCAACTCGGCCCTTCTAGTCCGTTCCGAACACTTATTCTCCCCTAGTCCCATCTACCTGCACTCAGACCATAACCCTCCATTCCCTTCCCGTCCATATACCTATCCAATTTATAAAATCGAAGCTGCCTCCACAACTTCCTCTGGAAGCTCATTCCACACAGCTACCACTCTCTGCGTAAAGAGGTTCCCCCTCATGTTACCCCTAAACTTCTGTCCTTTAATTCTCAGGTCATGTCCTCTTGTTTGAATCTTCCCTACTCTCAATGGGAAAAGCTTGTCCACGTCAACTCTGTCTATCCCTCTCATCATTTTAAAGACCTCTATCAAGTCCCCCCCTTAACCTTCTGCACTCCAAAGAATAAAAACCTAACGTTCGAACTTTCTCTGTAACTTAGTTGCTGAAACCCAGGCAACATTCTTGTAAATCTCCTCTGTACCCTCTCTATTTTATTGACATATTTCCTATAATTAGACGACCGAAATTGTACACCATACTCCAGAATTGGTCTCACCAGTGCCTTCTACAATTTTTATATTACATCCCAACTTCTATACTCAATGCTCTGATTTATAAAGGCCAGCACATCAATAGCCTTCTTTACCACCCTATCTACATGAGATTCCACCTTCAGGGAACTGGTCACCTCTGCCGCTTCTGCACGTGGTTTCTCCATGCTCCTGTGCCTTGGCACGTTGAGTTTAGTTTACCGAGATGGAGTTAAAAGCTCTTTGATTTGTTCAGATTGGAGATAATACAGCGTGCAATAAAGGCCCTTCAGCCCAGCGAGTCTGTACCCACAGACGTTTTCCGCACAGTAACACTAACAGACACACACGAGGGACAATTTAAACTTCTACCAAGCCAATTTATCCAATAACCTGTCCGACTTTGGAGTGTGGGAGGAAACCAAAGATCTCTGAGAAAACTCACGGGGAGAACGTACGAACGTACAAACCTACTGACACTTTTGAAAAATATAAAAGTGGATAAGTCTCCAGGTCCTGACAGGATATTCCCTGGGACAGTGAGGGAAGTTAGTGTAGAAATAGCAGGGGCTATGACAGAAATATTTCAAATATCATTAGAAACGGGAATAGTGCCGGAGGATTGGCGTACTGCGCATGTTGTTCCATTGTTTAAAAAGTGTTCTAGATTAGATTAGATTAGATTACCTTTATTGTCAATCAGACCATTCGGTCTGAACGAAATTTCATGCCTGCAGTCATACATACAACAACAGAATAATAAACAACAGTAAACACATATTAACATCCACCACAGCGAGTCCACCAAGCACCTCATCACTGTGATGGACGCAAAAGTCTTAGGGCTGCAGTCTGTTCCCTCCTCCTCTTCCGGAGTAAACCTAGCAATTATAGAAATTATATAAATTATAAGAGTAAACCTAGCAATTATAGACCTGTTAGTTTGACTTCAGTGGTGGGCAATTAATGGAAAAGATACTTAGAGATAATATATATATGCATCTCGATAAACAGGGTCTGATTAGGAACAGTCAACATGGATTTGTGCCTGGAACGTCATGTTTGACTAATATTCTTGAATTTTTTGAAGAAGTTTCTAGGGAAATTGATGAGGGTAAAGCAGTGGTTGTTGTCTATATGGACTTTAGTAAAGCCTTTGATAAGGTTCACCTTCGAAGGTTGGTTAAAAGGTTCAATTGTTGGGTATAAATGCAGGAGTAGCAAGATGGATTCAACAGTGGCTGAATGGGAGACGCCAGAGAGTAATGGTGGATGGTTGTTTGTCAGGTTGGAGGCACGTGACTAGTGGGGTGCCACAGGGATCTGTGTTGGGTCCACTGTTGTTTGTCATGTACATCAATGATCTGGATGAAGGTGTGGTAAATTGGATTAGTAAGTAGACAGATGATACGAAGATAGGTGGTGTTGTGGATAATGAAGTAGTTTTTCAAAGTCTACAGAGAGATTTAGGCCATTTGGAAGAATGGGCTGAATGATGGCAGATGGAGTTTAATGCTGATAAATGTGAGGTGCTACATCTTGGAAGGACAAATCAAAATAGGACGTACATGGTAAATGGTAGGGAATTGAAGAATGCAGTTGAACAGAGGGATCTGGGAATAACTGTGCACAGTTCCCTGAAGGTGGCATCTCATGTAGATAGGGTGGTAAAGAAAGCTTTTGCTATGCCAACCTTTATAAATCATAGCATTGAGTATAGACGTTGGGATGTAATGTTAAAATTGTACAAGGCATTGGTGAGATCAATTCTGGAGTATGGTGTACAATTTTGGTCGCCCAATTATAGGATGGATGTAAACTAACTAGAGAGAATGCAGAGGAGATTTACGAGAATGTTGCCTGGGTCTCACAACTAAGTTACAGAGAAAGGTTGAATAAGTTAGGTCTTTATTCTCTGGAGCGCAGAAGGTTAAGGGGGGGGGACTTGATAGAGGTCTTTAAAATGATGAAACTGGGAACCTGTGGCTTCCGGCGTGACTTCCGGCGTGACGTAGCGCAAGATGGGCGGCCAGGAGATGTGCCAATACTGTGAGATGTGGGAATTTGTCGACACCATTGTCGACAATGATGCTCCCTACAGCTGCAGTAAGTGTTTGAGGCTAGCGGAACTCGAGCTCCGCATTGATGAGCTGGAGACCCAACTTCATACGCTGCGGAACATCAGGGAGGGGGAGTATTACCTGGATGTTTTGTGCCAGGGGATGGTCACACCGACCAGTTTAACTAATTCAGTAGTTAGTGAGCAAGGAATGGAAGGTGTGGCCATAAGCGAGGCAGGTAGGGGGAACCAGGAGGAGATGCGGCAGGAGCCACAGCCCTTGTCCCTGACGAGCATGACCGAGGCTCTTACTCAATGTGAGGACGGGATCAGGGGCTGTGGGAGGGATGAGCAACCTGGCTGCAGCACCGTGGATCAGGGGGCCATTCAAGAGGGGGAGTTAGAAGAAATGCCGTTGTGATAGGGGATAGTATTATTCGGGGGGTAGATAAGGTTCTCTGCGGCCAGCAGAACATGTCCCGAAGGATGTGTTGCCTACCCGGTGCTAGGGTTAAGGATATCTCTGCGGTGCTGGAGAAAAATTTGCAGAGGGAGGGGGAGGATCCAGTGGTCGTGGTCCATGTGGGGACCAATGACATAGGAAGGACGAGGAAGGAGGATCTGCTGAAGGAGTTTGAGCAGTTAGGGAATAAATTAAAAAGCAGAACCTCGAGGGTACTAATTTCCGGATTGCTACCTGAGCCACGGGCCAAATCGGCGAGGGTACGTAAAATTAAAAAGCTGAATGCGTGGCTCAAAGACTGGTGTGGGAAAAATGGGTTTGGTTTCTTGGGCCACTGGCACCAGTACTGGGACAGGGGGGATCTGTTCTGTAAGGACGGACTTCACCTGAACGGTGCTGGGACTGGGGTCCTGGCAAATCATATAACTAGGGCAGTAGAGAGGTCTTTAAACTAAGTAGCGGGGGGGGAGGTATCAAGGGGGGTAATAACGGCAGGGGTAGAGGAAATAGAGCAGGGTATCAGTGGGGAAGCGGAAAATCAAAATGTGACAGGAGGATCCAGAATGTGTGAAGATAAAGCTCTAGATGTAAAAGGGGCAAAAACGGAAAGGATGGGTAGTAAAAATCACCTGAAAGTCCTTTATCTAAATGCACGGAGTATTCGAAATAAGATAAATGAATTAACGGTGCAATTAAGTATATATAGTTATGATATCGTGGCCATTACGGAGACATGGCTGCAAGGGGATCAGGACTGGGAGTTAAATATAGAGGGGTACTCGACAATTAGAAAAGATAGACAGGAAAGAAAGGGAGGAGGGGTGGCCCTTTTAATAAGGGAGGGAATAACGGCAATAGAGAGGAAGGATATTGCGTTGAAGGATCAGGATAGTGAAACAGCTTGGGTACAGATAGAGAATAACAAGGGGAAAAAAACACTAGTGGGTGTAATTTATAGACCTCCAAATAGCTGTGACGCTGTTAGTCAGAACATAAATCTGCAAATAGTTGACGCATGTAAAAAGGGAACTGCTGTAATCATGGGGGACTTCAATTTTCATATTAATTGGGCAAACCAAACTGGGCAGGGTAGACTAGAGGAAGAGTTTATAGAATGTATTAGAGACGGGTTCCTAGAACAGTATGTCGCAGAACCGACAAGGGGGGAGGCAATCTTGGATCTGGTCCTGTGTAATGAAGCAGGATTAATTAAAAATGTCATAGTTAGGGACTCGTTGGGAACAAGTGACCACAATATGGTCGAATTCCATATTCAAATAGAAGGGGAGCAGGTTGAAACTCAGGCTAGGGTGCTTAGTCTAAATAAGGGGGATTATGAAGGTATGAGGACTGAGCTGATCAAAGTTGACTGGGATAGCAGACTCAAGAATAAGACGGTACATGAGCAGTGGTGTACGTTTAAGGATCTACTGTATAACCTTCAAGAAAAATTTATTCCTATGAAGAAAAAAAGGGGTAAGGGTAAAAACAGTCAGCCATGGCTCAGTAAAACTATAAAGGATAGTATTCGGCTGAAGGCAATGGCATATAAGGTAGCCAGAGATAGTGGGAGGGCAGAGGATTGGGAAGCATTTAAAGGTCAGCAAAAAATAACTAAGAGATTAATTAAGACGGGGAAAATAGACTATGAAAGGAATTTAGCGAACAACATAAAAACTAATAGTAAGAGTTTTTATAGCTATATAAAAAGACAAAAGGGTGGCTAAGGTGAACGTTGGTCCATTGGAGGGTGAGACTGGAGAGTTGTTGGTGGGGAACATGGAAATGGCAAAGGCATTAAACGAGTATTTTGTATCAGTCTTCACCATAGAAGACACAAAAAATATTCCAACGCTGGATAAACAGGGGGCGGTAGGAATGGAGGAGCTAAATACTATTAAGATCACCAAGGAGGTGGTATTAGGGAAATTAATGAGACTGAAGGAGGATAAATCCCCTGGGCCTGATGGATTACATCCAAGGGTCTTGAGGGAGATAGCGGTGGGGATTGTGGATGCATTGGTGATAATTTTCCAAAACTCCCTGGAGGCAGGAACGGTCCCAGTTGATTGGAAAATGGCCAATGTAACACCTATATTTAAAAAAGGAAGTAAACAGAAGGCGGGTAACTATAGACCGGTTAGTCTAACATCGGTCTAACATCGGTGGTGGGTAAAATGTTAGAGACAATTATTAAAGAAACACTAACGGGGCACTTGGATAAACATGACTTCATCGGACAGAACCAGCATGGTTTTGTGAAGGGGAAGTCCTGTTTAACGAATCTGCTCGAATTCTTTGAGGAAGTAACAACCCGGGTGGATAAAGGGGAACCGGTGGATGTGGTATACTTGGACTTCCAAAAGGCTTTTGACAAGGTGCCACATAAGAGACTATTGCTAAAAATAAAAAATTATGGGATTGGGGGTAATATATTAGCATGGGTAGAGGATTGGCTAACAAATAGGAAGCAGAGAGTGGGGATAAATGGTTCATACTCGGGATGGCAACCGGTAACTAGCGGGGTTCCGCAAGGGTCGGTGCTGGGACCCCAGTTGTTCACAATTTATATAAATGATTTGGAGGAGGGAACCAAGTGTAATATATCAAAATTTGCGGACGATACAAAAATGGGAGGAAAAGTAGGGGATGAGGAGGATAGGAAGAGTCTGCAAAAGGATATAGATAAGCTAGGTGAGTGGGCAACAACTTGCCAGATGAAATTTAATACTAATAAATGTGAAGTCATTCACTTTGGGAAAAAAAATGATAGGGCAAGTTATTTTCTAAATGAGGAGGAGCTGCGTTGTAATGCAACGCAAAGGGATCTAGGGGTATTAGTACATGAATCACTAAAAGTTAGTATGCAGGTGCAGCAAGCAATCAGGAAGGCCAATGGAGTTTTGGCCTTTATTGCTAGGGGGATTGAGTATAAAAACACGGAGGTCTTGCTGCAGCTGTACACAGTATTAGTGAGACCACATTTGGAATACTGTGTACAGTTCTGGGGTCCATACTTAAGAAAGGATGTACTAGCCCTGGAGGCAGTGCAGCGAAGGTTTACAAGATTAATTCCTGCAATGAGGGGATTGACATATGAGGAAAGGTTAAGTAGGCTGGAACTCTACTCTTTGGAGTTTAGAAGAATGAGAGGCGATCTCATTGAAACATATAAGATCGTGAGGGGCCTTGATCGGGTGGATGCACCGAGGATGTACCCAATGATCGGGGAAACTAGAACTAGGGGACATAGTCGCAGAATAAGGGGGGGCTCTTTTAAAACTGAGATGAGGAAGAACTTCTTCACCCAGAGGGTGGTTAATTTATGGAATTCACTGCCCCAGGGAGCAGTGGAAGCAGAAACGTTAAATATATTTAAGTCTAAAATAGATGGTTTTTTAGCTGCCAAGGGGATAAGGGGCTACGGGGAGAGGGCAGGGATATGGACCTAGGTATGGTTAGTATAGTAAGACCTGAGTGATCTCCTGGACAAGTGTCGATCGCCTGGATTGGGGTCGGAGAGGAATTTCCCGGATTTTTTTCCCGAATTGGACCTGGGTTTTTATCCGGTTTTTTGCCTCCCCCAGGAGATCACGCGGTTCTTGGGGTGGAGAGGGGTGATAGCGGTATAAAGGGGAGGGTAGTGTCTTGTGTTCTGTGTCTTGTGTCTACTGTTTGTGGGTAAGTGTGTCTGTTTAGTGTTCAGCCATGAGCGAATGGCGGTGCGGGCTCGACGGACCTGGTGGTCTACTCTCGCACCTACTTTCTATGTTTCTATGTTTCTATGAGAGGGATGGACAGAGTTGACGTGGATAAGCTTTTCCCATTGAGAGTAGGGAAGATTCAAACAAGAGAACATGATTTGAGAATTAAGGGACAGAAGTTTAGGGGCAACCTGAGAGGGGACTTCTTTACTCAGAGAGTGGTAGCTGTGTGGAATGAGCTTCCAGTGGAAGTGGTGGAGGCAAGTTCGATTTTATAATAGTAAGATTAAACGAGAAATTACCAGTTTGAAGTTTGATCTCTATTTTATGAGGAGTAACGTTGAGGGATTACGTTGAAGAACCCGCCAGGACGCATGCGTGTCATTCTTCAAAGCAGCGGTGTGAAATCGCAGACAACAGTAATGAACTGACCATAGTAAGATTTGAGAAAATGTAGACCAGTTGAACTTTATGATCGAGGGTGGGAGCGGAGGGCACGTAATCCCTCAGCGTTACTCCTCATAAAATAAAGATCAAACTTACAACTGGTAAGCTCTCGTTTAATCTTACTATGTTACTTCGGAGTCACGTGAGTGACTACGTGAAGATTTTAAAGCTCTGTGATTTCATGCCGTGGAAACGAGTCCATGCCTCACGTCTGCCTTTATTGACTAAGGGAGGGATCGTGTTAACATATTCAAACATGAATCCGACATTGAAAACCCATGATTAACTTATTAACTAATAAAATTATAGTTCCTTTCTTATGGGATAAATCATGATACAGAACTTAAAATTGATTCTGCTAATGTCACAGATTTAACCATTGGCTTATTGCAATATAGTTGAGAAGTTTTCTCTTATGACCATCCTGCTGTTCCCAGGATTTGGTCCATAGGTACGTCCAATTCCTTAGCTGCTGATGTAGCTGCAGTCCTAGTGGTATGAGATTTGAATATGTTAATATCCACCCCAGCTGCCGTTAAAACCTGTTTCAGCCGTCTGGAAATTGTTTGTACCGGTACCCTATTATGGGCCTGTTAGTGGCTGATCAGTAATGCCATCTCATTGCCTCTGAGTTGTTTAGTGTTCTCTATGTATAAGAATTAATGTCTCGTAATGCATAGAGATCATCTATTGGGTATGCTCTGAATTCTATTGAGAGGCCTGACATTCCCGGACTGTTCTGTTTAACTAATTCGGGGATGTAAAATGTTATTTTACTCGTTGAAGTGGTGATACTATCCAGCCTTAGTTTATGTAACGACTGAACTCTATGTGCTGAACCCAATGCCATCGCATGACTATTTTATATGTTAGTCTATGCAGGGACAAAGCTGTTGCTGGTGACCAATTCCTCAGTAATGTTAGGACTATACTCACATCCCATATTTGGGAATACCTTGTCCTTGGGGATTAATATTAAAATATCCCTCATAAGTTTAGTTACCAGGGGTGGGTCCCGACAGAATCATGCTCTGATCTTTGCCACATTTATGCTGTAAGGGCACTTCTGGCGCAGTTTATGACACTATAACTGAACACCTCATCATAGTGGGGCTAGCCAGGAATTCCAGCACAGTGGTTATGTTCGTCATACAGTAAGTGATCAAGTATCAAGTATCAAGTATATCTTTATTATCATTTTACTGAGTACTCACATACCCAGAGGAAACGGAAAAACGTTGCTCAACCAGTGTCCATTCAGTGTGCAATAAAAATAAATAGAAATAAAATACATATATCATGAACAAGTTAAACACTCTTCTCTCTACTAAACATCGACAGGCGTTCCGATCGGCAGCGGCATGACAGTGGCTCTGCTGCAGTGTGTCCAGGTTGGTGGTTGGTGCGCGATACTTTGGCAGGGGGTAAAGTCCGTTTATCAGTCTTATAGCCTGCGGGAAGAAGCTGAGGAGCATCCTGCTGGTTTTGCAGCTAATGCTCCTGTACCTCTTCCCAGATGGCAGGATGGAGAATATGTGATGCGATGGGTGGTGGGGGTCTTTGATGATGGAGATGGCTCTGCTGATATATCTCTTCCTGTATATGTACAGCAGGAAAGGGAGTGGAGCACCAATAATCCTGCTGGCGGTCTTCACAATCCTGTCTAGTTGGTGCCGTTCGTACGCCTTGCAGCTCCCGAACCAGGAAGTGATGCCGTAGGTTAATGTGCTCTCGATTGTCCCCCTGTAAAATGTTCGTAGGTGTGTAGAGGGGAGACCTGCTTTCCGTAGTCTTCGGAGAGGGTGTGGTCGCTGCTGGGCTCTCTTGACCAGTGCTGTGGTGTTGGTCGTGGACATCAGGTCATCTGACAGGTGGAGTCCTAGGAACTTCACGCTGCTGACCCTTTCCACATCAGCTCCATCGATGTGCAGAGGTGTATGGGGTTGTATTCCCGCCCTCCTGAAGTCAACCACCATCTCCTTAGTTTTTCCCACGTTGAGAATGAGGTTGTGGGATTTGCACCATCCTGTGAGCAGCTCCACCTCCATCCTGTACGCCAACTCATCATTGTCACTGATGAGACCCACAACTGTTGTGTCATCAGCGAACTTGTTGATGAAGTTGTTGTTGAGTCTAGCAGTACAGTCGTGTGTAAGCAGACTAAACAGCAGGGGGCTTATGGGGCTTTTTCACGGGGCGAGTTGACGCAAGATGTCACCAGAGTGAAGTGGTCGTGGTCCAGCATGAGTTTCGCACGATATAACGGGGGGTAGATAAAGGGTTCCCACGGTACTCGGCATTTCTGTTATTTGTGCGAGTGACTTGTCCGTCTCCCGAGCTTTCCCGTTAATCTTGAATGAACATCGTGAACTGTAGTGTTGTTAATCATGTGGCACAAATGATGTTACTTTGTTTTCACACACTATATTGGGTTTTTTCACACACTATATTCCTCCCTTGGTTGAATTAGCTCATTTGGAGACATGCCTATACTAAGTATTTTCGAGTACAGGATGGTGGTTATTTTCATTTGACGCGCTGTATGCAGCAGCCCACTATGTGCATCGAGAACGCTTGCGTGAAGGCAGAAGGGTGAGATTAATTAAAAAGAGAATTAAGAGGAAGTCTCACTGGGTGAAGCCCATCTTTCAACGGAGACCTCAATTTGGACAATATGATCAGCTGCTTAATGTGCTGTGCGAAGAGGATAAAAGTGCATTCACAAACTTTGTCAGAATTTCACCCGAGCTCTTTAATGAGCTGAAGAATGATCTGTTTTTTTTAGACAAATGTTGTTTGGTGTGATGCACCTTCTCTCAATATGTGCAAGAAGTCGTCTTTTTATTTTGTCAAATAGGAATAAAGACTTTGTCTCACATTGACCGTGATGGTTGTCTTATTTTATTATCTACTGAGAGGTGAAACTTTCAAACGTTTAACCAGTCAGTAGACAGACAATAAATAGTAACAATCGAGCCATAAATGGTGTATACATGGTGAAGGGAACAACGCTGTGTGCAAGATAATGTTTAAAATCATGCGAGGAATCGATCGGGTAGATGCACAATCTCTTGCCCAGAGTAGGCGAATCGAGGCCCAGATTACATAGGTTTAAGGTGAAGGGGAAATTATTTAATATGGATCTGATTAAATACTGTCAGTAGTAAACCCGATCAAAAACAACATCAGGACGTCTATTAAACACCAGAGATCCCAGTAAACACCCAGCCGAGACTTATTACAGGTCTAGTGGAAAGACACAAAGCGCTGGAGCAACTCAGCGGGTCAGCCAGCATCGCTAGACAACATGGATAGATGATGTTTCGGGTCGGGACTCTTCTTCAGCGCTGAGTTACTCCCGCATATTTTGTCTTTCCAATGCAGATTAGCGTCTGCGATTCTTTGCTCCTGCATTACGGGGTCTATCTCGATTCCCGATAAAGTCCAAAACCCATCCTCCAGAGTTCTCAGCCCAGCGCGCCCATAAACAAGCCCTTAACTCCACACTGGGAACAGAGGCTGAGAGGTGTACAAAACCATGAGACGAACAGGCAGGGAAATAGACAGAGTCCAGGGTAATATATGTCCTTTGCCCACAGAGGGGATTCGAGGACCAGAGGGCATAGGTTCAAGGTGAGGAGGGAAGATCTAATAGGAATCTGAGTGAGGGGTAACATTTTCGCACAAAGGGTGGTGGGTGTATGGAACAAGCTGCCAGAGGAGGTAGTTGAGGCTGGGTCCATCCATACATTTAAGAAACATTTAGACAGGTACATGGATAAGACAGGTTGGGAGGGATATGGACCAGACGCAGGCAGATGGGACTAGTTTCGATGGGACATTTTGGCCGGTATGGGCAAGTTGAGCCGAAGGGCCGGTTTCCACACTAACTCGATAACGCCAGTGAGTATACGATCTAAGATAGTCCGAGGGTCTCGAATGAGGTAGGTAGTAGTTCAGGAATGGTCTGTGGTTGGTGTTAGGATGGTTCATTTACATAAGTGCTCAAATGTAGGCACCGTTTTCGCAGTGGAAGCTCCGAGACTGCAGCGGGCGATTGTCGTGTTGGCTGGGACTCCTGTTATCCATGCAGGGGATTGACCTCAGTCTGAAGAAGGCTCTCGACCCGAAACGCCACCAGTTCCTTCACTCCAGAGTTGCTGCCTGTCCGGCTGAGTTGCTCCAAGCAACTGGTGTCTATCTTCAAAGGACTGACCACCGGGCTGGATGTCGGGGCTGGCGTGTTGCGTTTCACAGACCGAGCTGTCCAATTAATGGTAACAGATGGGCACTGAGGGAAGTCCCCCCCCCCTCTCTGTTTATCTGCCCTTTCTTTAACTTTTGTGCCTCTATGCAAGTATCTCGCGAGCCATCACAGACTGCCCATTTCTGCTCCCCCTCGTCTTTAATAACTACATTTCCCTAACAATTACTATCTTTGTTAGTTATAGGAGCAAAATTAGGCCATTCGGTCCATTAAGTCCACTCCGCCATTCAATCGCGGCTGCTCTATCTCTCCCTCTCAACCACATTCTCTTGCCTTCTCCCCATAACCTCCTGACAGCCGCACTAATCAGGAATGTATCTATCTCTACCACTATTCTTCACCCTTTTGACAGTAGTTTTGTTTTATTGGAGACGCGGGAGACAGCGGATGCTGGAATACTGAACAAAACACGAAATGCTGGAGGAACTCGGTGCATTTGTGTTTAAGAAGGAACTGCAGATGCTGGAAAATCGAAGGTACACAATAATGCAGGAGAAACTCAGCGGGTGCAGCAGCATCTATGGAGCGAAGGAAGTAGGCAACGTTGCCTATTTCCTTCGTTCCATAGATGCTGCTGCACCTGCTGAGTTTCTCCCGCTGAGGTTGGGCAGGCGAGGATTATGTTACTTGGAGTGCAGGAGGCTGAAGGGTGATCTAATGGAGGTGTATAACCGAGGGGAAATGCACAGACTTTTACTCAGGATCGGGGCATCAAAAAGTAGAGAACACGGGTTTATTTTTTTTATTTATTTATTTTTTATTTATTTATTAGAAGTAGACATATTATAAAATGTAGTTACATATTATAGTAAAAAAAAACTTTTCATTTACATCAGTCATACATTATTAAAATTTTCCATTATCAATTACTTCTGCTTCTAGTGTTTTTATTTTTTTATAGAAAGAGGGAAAAAGAGAGGGTAGAAAGTTCCAAATAAAAAAGAAAGCAAAAAAAAAAAAAACACAACAGAAAAACAAGGGAGGTGGAATGGGTTACCTGTAATACGTCAATGGAGATAGGTTCGTAGGTTATAAAGTATAGCTTTTCATCTGTTCCTGAGTTCAAGTTTCAGTTGGGTCCTCGTGCTGTGCCAATCTATCCCTTCAGATAGTTAATGAATGGAGCCCAAATTTTATGGAAAAGATCTTGTTTGTCCATTAAGACAAGTCTATTTCTTTCTAAGTATAGGGTTTCCGACATTTCCGTAATCGACATTTTAATTGTGGGGCTTGTAGGGCCTTTCCAAAATTTTAATATTAATTTTTTTCCGGTTATTATACTGTAGTTGAGGAAATTTCTTTGGTTTGTTGTGAGTGTTAAGCTTTGTTCTGATATTCCAAGTATTATTAATTTGTGTCTGGGTCCAGTTTTGTATTAATAACTTCTGAAGTTATTTCAAAAATATCAGTCCAGAAATGTTTAAGTTTTATACAGTTTGCAAACGTATGTGTTAAATTAGCCTCTAGATGTAGACATTTATCACAAATAGGAGAGATTTGTGGGAAGATTCTATTTAGTTTTATTTTAGAGTAGTGTAGTCTATGTAAGACCTTGAATTGTATTAAAGTATGTCTGGCATTTAATGAACATTGATGTATTTGTTGTAAACTTTCGTCCCACATATCTTTCGTGATAGGATGACCTATTTCATTTTCCCATTTGTATCTATATGGTTCGGTCGGTGGTACCTCGTTATTTAGTAGGGTGTTATAAATATAAGCCATTAGTTTTTCAGTATTAGGATGCTTGTTCAGACATTCATCAAGAATTTCTGATTCCCTATTCCTGTAGACTTGTGTATTAGATTTAACATAATCTCTAATTTGTAGATATCTGAAGAAATTATTTGAGTGCAGTCCATAATTCTGTTGTAACTCTTGAAATGAAAGAAAAGTACCTTTCCCATAAAGATGTCCTATATTTTTGATTCCATAATTTTTCCATTGTGTGAAACCTTTGTCCATAAAGGATGATTTGAATAAAGGATTATTTACAATGGGAAGGCAGAGTGGTATATTATTCAATTTTAAATCTTTTTTTATTTGTTTCCAAATTCGTATTCCACTATGTATTATGGGGTTTTCTTTAGGTTTTTTTGTGCAGTTTTGTGGGGGCAAATATGAACGGTCCAATTTCAAAAGGTAGACAGTCTTCCTTTTCCATCATTAGCCAATCTGGTTGTTGATCCATTTCTTCCAGCCAGAAATTCATGTTTTTAATATGGACTGCCCAAAAATAAAATAAGAAATTTGGCAAAGCCAGACCTCCATTTATCTTTGATTTACATAAATGTTTTTTACTTATTCTATGATTCTTATAATCCCAGGCAAAACTTGTAACAATGGAATCGACTTTTTTGAAAAAAGTTTTTGGGATATATATCGGAATTAATTGAAGTAGGTACAGCAGTTGCGGTAAAAAAATCATTTTTATAGCATTAATTCTCCCAAGCATAGAAATGGGGAGTGTTTTCCAGTATTGAATATTCTTATGTAGTTTATTCAGTAAGGGTGGGAAATTTAGTTTAAATAAAGAGGTATATGTCTTAGTTACATAGATTCCTAAGTATTTAAATTTATCTTTAACTATTTTAAAAGGGGATTGTTGTATTGTATGTAAATTGAATTTTGTTATTGGCATGATTTCGCTTTTATTCCAATTAATTCTATATCCCGAAAACTGACCAAATCGAGTTATTAGATTTAATAGGTTTGGAATACTAGTTTCTAATTTTGTAATATATATTAGTACATCATCTGCATATAAGGAGATTTTATTCCTTTTGTCTCTAGTATTGTATCCAAATATTCCTGGATGGTTTCTAACGTTTTCTGCTGGGGGTTCGATTGCAAGAGCAAATAATAGTGGGGATAGTGAGCATCCTTGTCTACAGCCTCTAGAGAGATTAAATTTAGTTGATAACATTTTGTTTGTTAATATTCTAGCTGTTGGATTAGAATATAACAATTTAACCCATGTACAGTACTTCTCTCCTAGTTGAAATGTTTCCATCACCAAAAATAAATATGGCCATTCTACCTGGTCAAATGCTTTTTCAGCATCTAACGAGATAATTGCTAGCTCTGCGTTAGGGATTCTATTGGAGTATATAATATTAAATAATCTTCTCAGATTATAAAATGAATACCGTTTGGGGATAAACCCTGTTTGGTCGGGATGTATTAATTTGCTGATCACTAAGCTCAATCTATTAGATAGAATCTTAGTTAATATTTTCTGATCAGTATTTAAGAGGGCTATAGCTCTGTATGAACCTGGGTCTTCAAGATCCTTGTCCGTTTTTGGTATAAGTATGATTGTAGATTCATTTAGAGTTTCTGGGAGTTTCTGTTGAGTATAATCGTATTTGTACATTGTCTGTAGGCGTGGGGAAAGCAAATCATAATTTTTTAAATAAAATTCCGAATTTAGACCATCGGGTCCTGCAGACTTTCCGTTTTTTAAAGGATTTTATTGATTCTTCAATGTCTTTTATCGTAATTTCAGCCCCTAGCAATTCTCTCTCTTTCTGATCTAGACCCGCAAACTTACAATTCTGTAAAAATGTTTCCATTCCCGTTGATTGTTCTGTTATTTTAGATGAATACAATTTTTGGTAGTATTGTAGAAATCTATCATTAATATCTTTAGGCAGTGTTAATGTTTCTCCCTTGTCTGTTCTAATTTTGTATATTGTTTTTTCCCCGTCCAATTTGCGAAGTTGACGCGCTAATAGTTTTTGTGGTTTGTCACCAAATTCAAAATTTAATTGTTTTGTATGTTGATAAAGTTTTATAACTTGGTCTGAATAAATCTTGTTTCATTTATATTTCAATACTGCAATTTTATTGTGTTTTATCGTGGATGGTGCTGCTGCATTTTCTGTGTCTAATTGCTTTATTTCCATTTCCAGTTTCTGTTGTTTGGCCCTATTCTCTTTATTAAAAAATGATTGGGAAGAAATTAATGCTCCTCGTACAAATGCTTTAAATGTTTCCCAAAGAAGGGAAGCAGAGATTTCAGGGCTATCGTTAGCCTCAAAAATTTTTTATTCTGTTTTACTAGGTATTCATTACATGACTTATCTTTTAAGATTTGGGGATTAAATCTCCATTGTGACTGTGTCTCTGCCATTCCGTTTACTTTGATCATAAATGTTAATGGAGCGTGGTCTGAGATTATGATGTTATGATATTGTGAGTTATAGGTAAATGGGATAAGTTTTGAATCTACTAAAAAATAGTCTATCCTTGAGTAAGTTTTATGTACTGGTGAGTAAAATGAATATTCTCGGCCCGATGGATTTTCAATTCTCCAAACGTCCTTAATATTAGTAGTATTAATGTATGAATTTAAAAATTCACTTGATCGAGATTTTAGTTTTCTTTGAGTTGATGATCTATCCAAACAAGCATCCAAAGTGCAATTTAAATCTCCACCGATTATTAAGTTTTGTTGTGTACCTTCCGGGATATTGTTAAGAATTCTCTTAAAAAACAGAGGGCTATCAACATTTGGTCCATACACATTGAGGAGAGTCACCTTTTTTAAGTATAACTCCCCTATTATTACAATATATCTGCCTTCAATGTCTTCTATCGTTGATATATGTTTAAAGGGTATACCTTTACGAATTAATATTGCAACACCTCTTGATTTATGTGAGAATGAAGAGTGGTACGCTTTAGCAATCCATTTTGCTTTCAATCTGTGTTGTGCTTCCTTTTTAAGATATGTCTCCTGGAGAAATATTATATCTGTTTTCAATGATTTTAAATGAGCTAACACTTTGCCTCTCTTGATAGGTTCATTAATTCCCTTAACATTCCAACTACAGAATTTAATTCCCTCACCCCCAATTTTTATATTCATGTCTTGCATCTTGTGATTAAGTGGTAGAGCAGATGATTCAGCACACTCAACCCTACCTTATACTTGAACATCAGGTAGATGAATTTTAGGTCACGTCTATTTTCCATCCGAACATATCTCCTTAAATAAAATATGCAATTCCATTCCAAATACAAAATATAATATGATATAAGATAAAAAAAAGGTGATAGCAAATAGGGTTAGTAAAGTGTGGAAAGTAAAAAAGAAAAGCAACTACAACTACAATTAGTGCAGTTAGTGATAGCCACCCTAATGTGGCTAAGCATCTATGGACTTCGTAGCTTTTGGTTTATAAAAATACTAGCTCCGTACTTTCCTTGAAAGGAAAGTTTCCAATTCGATGCATACAATTTGTGGGGGGGGAAGAAATATTGATTATATTCCATTAATGGTATAATTAGTAGTCTCAAATTGAAATGTTAGTTTTGTATAATATAAACATTTATCAAAGAATAATCAAAAACGAAAACATCAGAGAGAGCTACCAAACATTTCTCATTATAAAATACCTGAATCATACTTTACTTATATTTCATACTTTTAGTTAATTCTTAAATAATCTAAATAATCTTATTATCATTAGTTAGTGTTAGTTAATATTCTTGATTATTAAAAGTTGTTAGAGGTTAGTACTAGAATGTTAGTATTATATATCCGTTGCAGGAAATATACCCAATTCTTATTGCGAATTTTAGGCAACTCTTAAATATAATAGTTTAAAGTTTAGGGTTCCATATCTTCTCTGCGAGATAGCAGTATCCGGGTAGGTGTTAAGAGTTGAATATTTTTCAATCTTCGATCTTGTCCTCGACGTTCTTGGCAAATTCAAATGCTTCCGTGTGCTTGATGAAGAAGTATTCCTTCTTCTCGTAACTGACTCTTAGTGTTGCGGGGTATAACAGTCCATATCTCAGATTCTTTATGTTCTTCAGTATTCTTCTTGTTTCTGTGAACAACGCTCTTTTCTTAGCAACTTCCACAGGGTAATCTCTGAATACGCTAATCTTGTCTCCTTCATATACAAGATTTCTGCTTTTGCCAATTTTCCTCATCATGTCATCCAATACATGGTCATATTGGACCTTTACTATCATTATTCTTGGTCGGTCGCCCACCTTTGGGGGACGTCTCGGCACTCTGTGCGCTCGGGCAAGTAATGGCGCCTGGTCCAGGTTCAAAATTGTTTTCAGTACTTCTGCAGCAAATTCACGGGGGTCACGAGTCCCCTCTCTGCCTTCCTGGATGCCCACGATTCTTAAGTTCTGACGCCTCTGTCGTCCCTCCAAGTCTGTACTTTTTTCAGTTATTTGATGCAATAACTTTGATAGGCGTTGGTTCTCAGTGATGAGTTGTTTTGTAGTTGCGGTGCTTGTCTCAGCAAGTTCCTCAAGTTATTTTACAATCTTGTGGTGTTGGTTTAATGTCATGAGAATAGGTACAAGTTTAGAATCAAATCTGGATTCCATCTTATTCAGTTTTTCATTTACTTCTTCAACATTTTGAGTCATATTTCTTTCCATATCTAATTTCCAGTCTTCAAGGACTTTGTGTACAATCTCTGTAACATCTTCTTTAATTTGTTCTTTAATTTCTTTTTAAAAATATGTCAGCTCCTCTTTAACCTCTTGAAAGTTCTGTCTAAGATTTTTAAGTTCCTCCTTAAGGAACGTTTTTAATTCTTCCATCTCAGTCTTTTTCTTCTTCTTTGAGATGTCTTCTCGGGATGCTGTTAAACCTGAGGCCGAGGCTTCAGTTGGGCCTACCTCTTTAGTCTTGCCGTTTTTTGTCTTGCGGGGGGGAGTATGTTGAGTCGACATACTGCCGGTGTCGCGCGCCTGATGACGTCACGGGCTTACTGCAAAACAATCGGTGCCGTTTTCTGCAGGTAGGATCTGTCTTTTCCCCCCGTTTTTTCGGTTTTTTCACGGAGCTAGTTGGCGCGAGTCTCTCCTACTCCATAGCGCCACCGGAAGAACACGGGTTTAAGTTGAGAGGGCAAGATTTAATAGAAAGCTGAGGAGCAGCTTCTTTACACAGAGGGCAGTAGGCAACGTTGCCTATTTCCTTCGTTCCATAGATGCTGCTGCACCCGATGAGTTTCTCCAGCATTTGTGTGTGTGGGTGGGAGTAGGGGGGAGGGGGTGGGGGGGGGGGAGAGAGATAAGGCAGCCTGAAGAAAGGGTCGCCTGTCCATTTCCCTCCGTAGATGCTGCCTGGCCCGCGGAGTTCCTACAGTCTTAGAAACGGCTTTAGACAAAAAGAGACACAAACTGCTGGAGTAAAATAGCTCAGCAAGTGAGGTACCTGAACACTCAAAAATGAAAAAGAATGAAAATGTGATTATTTCACCTCCCTTCAACTATTTTGTGTTTCAGCATGAGAGGGATTATAACATTAGAAACATTCATCTTGTAGTGATGTGTTAATGAAGAATTGCAGACATCAATCTGATAGTAAAAAATATATTTATTTAACAATGAGGTAAAACAAGCACTGACAATCAAACTGCTCAGTTACTCGCCGTTCGCAGGAGTTCCCACGGTACCCGCAAGTGTTATTACGGATATCGCACGGATATCGCACTGGCCACTTGTTCATACAATGTTGCAATGCTCAACCACAAGTGTACAAGTCACTCTTGGAGAAATTCCAACTTTCTTGAATTTTCTTCCGAGTGACCAAGGCACACGATTACCTGCGTTAGCGCCACGGTGGTCCACGGTGGTCCACGAATGCCGTACTGTTATCGCACGAGGTTCCCACGATGTTAAACTCTGGTTCACTCTTGCGTCAAGTCACCCCGTGAAAAAGCCACTTTAGGACAGCCTTGGGGCGAGCCAGTGCTCACGGCTATGGTTTTTGATTTCCTACTGCCCACACTGACTGTCTGCTGCCGTTGCGATAGAAAGTTCAGGACCCAGTTACATGTGCCAACATCAACAATTATGTTGTTCCTTGAACAGTTTCTCCCACTTCCTGATGTAGACCCGATATGTTCATTGTTCGGTCCGTTGGTCCCAGGTCCAGAAATGGTTTCTTAAGATTCTACAAATCAGCAAATTTGTCCTATTATGGCATGGATGGCTTTCCTCCCATTACGGGATGAACCAACAAATCTGGTCGTTTCGGAACGGAGATGTATGGTTCTAAAACCATAACAAGAATCACAGGGAACCATGTGTTCAAAAGGGAACTGCAGATGCTGGAATATCGAAGGTACACAAAATTGCTGGGGAAACTCAGCGGGTGCAGCAGCATCTATGGAGCGAAGGAAATGGGCGACGTTTCGGGCCGAAACCCTTCTTCAAACCCTCCCCCCTCGACTCCACCGCAAGAAATGCAACACCTGTCCCTTCACCTCCCCCCTCGACTCCACCGCAAGAAATGCAACAGCTGCCCCTTCACCTCCCCCCTCGACTCCACCGCAAGAAATGCAACACCTGTCCCTTCACCTCCCCCCTCGACTCCACCCGCAAGAAATGCAACACCTGTCCCTTCACCTCCCCCCTCGACTCCATTCAAGGACCCAAGCAGTCGTTCCAGGTGCGACAAAGGTTCACCTGTATCTCCTCCAACCTCATCTACTGCATCCGCTGCTCTAGATGTCAGCTGATTTACATCGGGGAGACTAAGCGGAGGTTGGGCGATCGTTTCGCCGAACATCTCCGCTCAGCCCGCAATAACCTACCTGAACTCCCGGTGGCTCAGCACTTCAACTCCCCCTCCCATTCCCAATCCGACCTCTCTGTCCTGGGTCTCCTCCATTGCCAGAGTGAGCAACAGCGGAAATTGGAGGAACAGCACCTCATATTCCGTCTGGGGACCTTGCGTCCGTATGGCATTAACATTGAATTCTCCCAATTTTGCTAGCCCTTGCTGTCTCCTCCCCTTCCTTTACCCTCTAGCTGTCTCCTCCCACCCTCCCATCCGCCCGCCCTCGGGCTCCTCCCCCTTCTCCCCTTTTCCTTCTTTCTCCCACCCCCCATCAGTCTGAAGAAGGGTTTCGGCCCGAAACGTCGCCTATTTCCTTCGCTCCATAGATGCTGCTGCACCCGCTGAGTTTCCCCAGCAATTTTGTGTACCTTCACAGGGAACCATGGTTGAGTAGGCCAATCGGACACTACCAAAATACCAAACGCCGACTGATGAGGCAGAAATGCATAGAAAAAACAATTTCCCCCAATGCAGCGAGAAGGCATCCTTCGCTGATGCCCAATGTCTGATTCCCTAGAAACATAGTTTAGCAACTGATGATTAAGCTGAGATGCAAATAGATCGATATCTGGCGTTTCATATCGTGCTAAAATATCAGCAAACACATTGCGGTCCAACATCCATTTGATGTTGTCATTGAATTTGCGTGACCTGGTGTTTGCCACTGAATTTGAGGATACCTGGTAGGTAACTAGCTGATATCCAAATACCTTTCTGAATACACCATTTCCAAATTCTGTTAGCCGGATTATCACATGATACCGATTTGATTTCACCCATATAGTTAATATATGCCACCACGGTGGTGTTATCAATCTGTAGTCTAACATGCAAGTGATGCAGTTCTGAACAGTATGATTTTAGACCATAGAACGCACCCTACGTTTCCAAGTAGTTTATGCCATGTATCTGAAGTAATGATGCCTCTTGTGCATCCCGTCTACTGCCACAACTAGAGATGGAATTAGTAGCACCCCAACCATGAGCACTAGCATCAGTTTGTAGCACGACTGAATGCTTGCTGAAAATGATAGGGCTGGAACAATGCCGAGTGTTTTCCCTCCACCGTTGTAATTCCGTAATTGCTTTGGTTGGTAGCTTCATTGGCCTATCGAAATGACCAGTATTGATTTTGAGTGTTTGTACCTTTGCCATTTGTAATTTTTTTGGTAATACAAAGGTCAAAACTGTGTGGCTGGAAAAGGAGCCACAAATTGCCAATTACTCTTGCTACCAGTCAAATTGATGGTTCACTGATGTCAATGAGGTTATTGCAGGCCTCAGTTAACTCTGTTGCCTTGTCCTTTGGTAAAGTTACAGACATGTGAACTAAGTTAAAGGTGAACCCCAAGTAGTCCATAGTGGTGGAATGTGTTAGCTTAGATTTAACTGTATGGATGATAAACCCCAGTTTCTCAAACAATTGTTTGGTGGCTGATACAGCTATTTTGGCTAATTCCAAAATTTTCCCCACAATTAATATGTTCAAGTTTCAAGTTTCAAGTGAGTTTATTGTCATGTGTCCCTGTATAGGACAATGAAATTCTTGCTTTGCTTAAGCACACAGAAAATAGTAGGCATTTACTACAAAACAGATAAATGTGTCCATATACCATGATATAAATATATACACACATGAATAAATAAACTGGTAGTGCAAATAACAGAAAGTGGTTGCTAATAATCAGAGTTTTGTCCGAGCCAGGTTTAATAGCCTGATGGCTGAGGGGAAGTAGCTATTCCTGAACCTGGTTGTTGCAGTCTTCAGGCTCCTGTACCTTCTACCTGAAGGTAGCAGGGAGATGAGTGTGTGGCCAGGATGGTGTGGGTCTTTGATGATACTGCCAGCCTTTTTGAGGCAGCGACTGCGATAAATCCCCTCGATGGAAGGAAGGTCAAAGCCAATGATGGACTGGGCAGTGTTTACTACTTCCAGTGTAAATCTTCATCTCACTGCTCCGCTATCAATTGTTCTAATCGTAAATGTAGGTAATCCATGACCAAATGGTTTTTTTCCCGAAGAAACGTTAGGGTTGGTTTCAAAATTTTGGTAAATAGCCTGGGGGCGGATGTTATACCTTTAGGTAGCACTATACTGCCAAAGCCACCCCATCCAGTTAAATTTTAAATAACGTCTGTGATCCTTCCGCATAGGCACCGAATAGTAAGCATCTTTAAATCGATGCAAGCCATGAAGTAGCCTATGGAAATCAATTGTTTGGCAGTAACAAATGTTTCCATTTTGAAATGAATATACTGCACAAATGTATTCAGTTTTGTCAAAACTATAATGATGCGGCAACCACCATCTTTTTTGTTTATTGTAAAGATATTTGACACGAATTCCAGAGTCGTGTTGGGTTTTTTCAATGACCCCCTTAGCATATAGCCTCTCCAGCAAAGATCATAGAGGAGCAAGATAGACCACTCCTCGAAAAACGCGTAGTATCACGTGTGTGATTGTCGACGCCATTTTATTGAGCATTTTTTGGGCTTCCCCCACACTGTCATGGCGTCCTCATGTAAATCTTCATCTCACTGCTCCGCTATCATTTGTTCTAATCGTAAATCTAAACGACCAGACCTGTCATTCTTTAGGTTCCCCGACAGAAAAGAAAGGTAAGAAAATATTATTATTATTTTTTGTCGATATTCTGTGGTGAAAATGTTATTTTCTGTTCTCCCATCAACGGCCATTGGGAAACTAGGTTTGTCGGTACATTAGAAAGTTAGTAGACTTATTGTTAATAGATCTTTACTTACCACTATAAATAAAGACAATTTTAACACTTCTGTACGTTTTTGGTTTTGTTCTTGTAAGGGATTGATCTCCAAAATATGGCCCGCGGGACACATTAGGCCCAGTGACCAGGAGATTTTTCGTTATAATGTGCTATCGTTCCACTCCTTCTCCCTCTCCCCCCTTTTCCTCTCCCCCCTTCTCCCTCTCCCCCCTTCTCCCTCTCCCCCCTTCTCCCTCTGCCCCCCTTCTCCCTCTCCCCCCTACTCCCCCCTCTCCCCTTCTCCCTCTACCCCCTTCTCCCTCTCCCCCCTTCTCCTCTTCCCCCTTCTCCCTCTCCCCCCTTCTCCCTCTCCCCCTTCTTCCTCTCCCCCCTTCTCCCTCTCCCCCTTCTCCCTCTCCCCCCTTCTTCCTCTCCCCATTCTCCCCTTATCCCTCTCCCCCCTTCTCCCTCCCCCCTTCTCCCTGTCCCCCCTTCTCCCTCTCCCCCCTTCTCCCTGTTCCCCTTCTCCCTCTCCCCCTTCTCCTCCCCCCCTTCTCCCTCTCCCCTTCCTCCCTCCCCCCCTTCTCCCTCATCCCCCCCCTTCCGACCTCTCCCCCCTTCTCCCTCTCCCCCCCCCTTCTCCCTCTCCCCCCTTCTCCCTCTCCCCCCCTTCTCCCTCTCCCCCCCTTCTTCCCTCTCCCACCCTTCTCCCTCTCCCCCCCTTCTCCCTCTCCCCCCTTCTCCTCTCTCCCCCCCTTCTCCCTCTCACCCCCTTCTCCCTCTCCCCCCCTTCCCCCTCTCCCCCCTTCTCCCTCTCCCCCCTTCTCCCCTTCCCCCTCTCCTCCTTTCCCCCCCCCTCCTTCTCCTTCCCCTCCCCCCCCTCTTCTCCCTCTCCCCCCCCCTTCTCCCTCCCCCCCCCTTCTCCCTCTCCCCCCCTTCTCCCCTCCCCCCCCCTTCGTCCCTCTCCCCCCCCTCCTCCTCTCCCCCCCTTCTCCCTCTCCCCCCTTCTCCCTCTCCCCCTTCTCCCTCTCCCCCCTTCTCCCTCACCCCTTCTCCCTCACCCCCCCTTCTCCCTCCCCCCTTCTCCCTCCCCCCCCTTTGCCCCTTCTCCCTCTCCCCCTTCTCCCTCTCCCCCGTCTCCCTCTCCCCCCTTCTCCCTTCCCCCCCTTCTCCCTCTCCCCCCCTTCTCCCTGTCCCCCTTCTCCCTCTCCCCCCTTCTCCCTCTCCCCCCTTCTTCCTCCCCCCCCCTTCTCCCTCTCCCCCCTTCTCCCCTTCTCCCTCTCCCCCCTTCTCCCTCTCTTCTCTCGATCTCTCTCTCCCTCTCTTCTCTCGATCTCTCTCTCTCTCCCTCTCTTCTCTCGATCTCCCTCCCTTCCCTCTCTTCCTCCCTTCCCTCTCTCCCTCCCTTACCTCTTCGTGAGAGTTGGCAGCTCTGCTATGCCTTGGGTCCAAAAGAGGATAGAAAGAAAATACTTAATGGTCTTTGTAAGAAGATTTTAATAAGCTCTTCTACATTTAAGGTAAATTGACATATTAGAGGCAAAAAGCATGTTCAATATACAGGTCTCTCCACACAACTGAAAACAATTGTATTTGTGATATATCATCCATTGTTCAGGCATGTAGTTATGATCATCTTTTTTCTTATTAGTTAATCCTAAATGATATCTCCTGTAATTTCAGATGTCAACAGTGGGTCCAGAATACTCGTCGACAAGATCTCCTGCACCGAACTGCAGAATATTTGTCAAATAACTGCCGTCTTATGTACATTGTGTGAAATTGTGATTTGTTAACTGCACAAAACTAATGCAAATGGCGATATATTTATTATTGTATCTACGTTGGACATTTTGCTCTTTGGTGTCAGAACGCGGGGTGGGAGATTGCAACCTTCACGTGGTCCGCCCTGTTTCGACAAATGCAATCAACCCGGTGTGCACAGTCAAATATGTTCAAATAGAACAAGTTGTCCTACAACTTTAGGCTGTGCACGCCATACGCAAGAAGAAGAAGAAGAAGATGTGTCAGAACGCAGTCTGAAAAAGGCTTCCGACCTGCAGCGTCACCTATTCCTTTTCTCCAGAGATGCTGCCTGACCCACTGAGTTACTCAAGCATTTTGTGTCTATCTCTGGTTAGATTGGACTCGTGGGTGGAGATTGCGGCTGGTCTGGTGATCTAGAACGAGGGCTAAAGTCTCAGAATATGGGTAATGATATTTAGTAATGATACAAGGAGCAGTTTCTTCACTCAAGGGCTGGGAATCTTGGAATTCTTTATCGCGTGAGATGGTGGAAGTCGAGTCCTTGAAAGGAGAGATATTTCTTTTCAAATACGAAAAGGATGAAGGATAATGGAGAGAATGTGGGAATAAGGTGTTGAGGTGCAGGATCAACAATTATCTTACTGATGGTGGTGTGAACTTAGATGGCTTATCCTTGCTTTTATTTCTTACAGAGATACAGCGCGGAAACAGGCCCTTTGGCCCACCGCGTCCGCTTTGACCAGCGATCCCCGCACACTAACACCATCCTACACACACTAGGGACAATTTACACTTATACCAAGCCTACAAACCTGTATGTCTTTGGAGTGTGGGAGGAAACCGAAGATCTCGGAGAACACCCATTCAGTCATGGAGAGAACCTACGAACTCCGTACAGACGGCACCCACTGTAAGGCAGCAACTTTCCCGCAGCACCACCATGCCGCCCTTAATCCACTAGGACACTAGGTTACAATAAACTTCCTACATATTCCAGGAATGCATCTCATAAAAATGGGAGAGGTTTAAATGCATTGTAAAATCTGCTCTCAGTTTCCTAGATCGGTATTGCTCTAATGGCCTCTTTGTATCATTTTCTTTGATTTAAACCATCCATTGTTCTGCATTTAGATTTTATTTTTTCCCCTGTGGATCACAAGGCACTGTTTGTTTCAGGGGTGACTCTAATCTCCAGCGTAATTTGACAAGACAGCCAAGAGGGCAAACACAGGCAGTTCAGAGCTGCTGCCTGTATCGCATGAGAGAACAAGAATGAGACCAACTTGTTTTTTGCAGATCATCAACCCCTGACTGATGTTACCAATGCCGATGGTGACTCAAGGAGACTCAACCAGGTGGTGGTTTACAAAGGTCCATGCCCATTGTTCCTCATGGCATACCACCAGCCTCAACAGATCACCTAGTCATAGAGTCTCACAGCTTAGAAGCAGGCCCTTCAGCTCAACTTGCCCACGCTGGCCAACATGTCCCATCTACACTAGTCCCACATGCCTGCATTTGGCCCATACAAAATGATGTAAATAAAAATTGTTTTCCTTGTTTAAGAAGTTCAATTTACAATTATTTGAAATTGTGGGGGTTGGTACAAAATACTGCTGACCCACAAGTGTGTTGCTATGAGACATTCACATTTAAAAAATCCATGTCTCAAAAAAAGCAAGAAGGTGCCCATGTTATTTGACCAACTTATCAGATGAATTTAAATATGTAGGTATGTATGCATTAGTTTTGCTCCTAATTCCCTTTTCCAAATCATTAATATATATGGTAAACAGTTGCGGCCCCAACATCAAGCCTTGCGGCAAAAAAATCCAGAAGATTAGTCAAACATGATTTCCCTTTCATAAATCCATGTTGACTTGGACTAATCCTTTTACTGCTATCCAAATGCCCCATTATTACATCTTTAATAATTGACTCCAGCATCTTTCACACCACCAAAGTCGGGCTAACTGGTCTGTAATTCCCCGTTTTCTCACACGCTCCTTTCTTGAAAAGTGGGATAGCATTAGCTTTCCTCCAATCCACAGGGACTGATCGTAAATCTATTGATAGTTGGAAAATGATCATGTGTATAAATATATATGTATGTGTATATATGCATGTATGTGTATATATGCATGTATGTGTATATATGCATGTATATGTATATGTGTGTATATATGTATGTATATATATGTTTATATATGTGTGTATGTATGCATATAAATGTATCCATATGTATGTGTGCATTTGTATGTGTATACGTGTGTATGTATGTATGTGTGTATATATATGTATGTGTATAAATATATATATATGCATATATTTATTATTACTATATAATTATATATATAATTGCCTTTATGGGTTATGCACATCATCTTACAAGACAAATAAATTAATAGTGATTATTTAAATCAAAGTTGCTTCTGATCCATGAGAATAAACTTTATTATCTCTAACTTGCCTCTCACACACAGACACATTCATATAAATATATAAAATATATATACGTTAAATTTAATTTTGTGCAGTGTGTGTTAAAGGGAAACTGCACAATACAATGCAAGGGAAACTACGCAAAGGAGGGGGCTGTTCCCGCTACAAGATACTCGAGGATCTTTGCTTTGGATCAAAGATTATAGAGGAGCTCTATAATCTTTGCTTTGGATCATAGCGGGTGGCATACCGGAAGTCGCGTGTCGCTTAAAGAAATGGCGGCCGTGACGTTCTGTCACGTACTACACGTCAGTCCATTGGATTTCGGAGGAGTGGTCTATCTTGCTCCTCTATGATCTTTGCTCTCCAGTTCAGCATGCGCTTCCAGTAACGTTCGGTTCGGTACATGCTGAACCGGGTAATAGTTTTTGTGCACAAATTCAATTGTATATCCCTGAATACTAAGTAGAATATAAGTGTCAGTAGTTATTGCAATTCATGCCTCCCAAAAAAGGGTAATCTACCACCAATTTGTGTATTATTTACACTTGCTGTTTTTTGGAAGAGACCCGACCCACCTACCTCCATGGTGACCAGTGGAAATTTTATTTCTTCCTCTGTAGATACCATAGAGGTTGAGTCGCCGGAGTTTGGATTTGGGGTTTGTGCATCTTCCACGAAGGCCTGTCTGGGCCATGGCCTAAAAAATACCTGTTTCCTGTTGCCTGGCCTTTGAGCTTTCACCAGCAAGTGTGTCTTGCGTTGCTGGAGGGTGCGTAGGGTTCTGTTGTCGTGTGTAGGAGGTCCTATCTGTTGCCGCCTTTATGAGCGCCAAGGTTTTAGCCTCCTCATCGAGCGCGTTTACCTGTTTTGACAGGTTGCCCCCAAATAGTGATATTGGTGGTTTAGTACCTCCAGGTCTACACAGCTCTGCAACTTACGGCTTAAAGCTGGGCGGATGGTGTTCTTCCTGAGACTATTCATCTCGTACTGCGTATTGCAGAATAATGCCAGAGCGTCTTGCTGTTGTTCTGACATCTCTTTTCCATCCACTGTCCGGGTAACTGCTGTGATCCCTGCAGTCAACAATTTTAGGATTTTCTGAAGCTTAATATGCTGGCTTCTGACTCCCGCTCCAATGTGTTTCCAGATGCAACTGTTCACCACGGGAAATTTTGAGGGATACACAATTTTACCGGTGCCAAATATTTGGCAGTAGTGTCCATTACAGCCATGTTCCTGTAGTTGTTTAAATGAGAGATAGTCAATACTGGATGCTCAGTTGTACAAATTGGGCACCATTTCCAGCAAGTGCCATTGTTCTTGCACCCCCTGCACGCTGGTTGTCTCTTCAGCAAACACCCCTCAGCCAGCCCAAAATTGGTTCCCAGTACTCCCCTCTGTCGAGGGAGATGCATTGTGCAGCCCTGGATAAGGTGCTGCCATGGGAGTATTATATACCCATGGTGACTAGCCTCCATCTCCCGGAGTCTGTCACAGTGGAGCATCTGCTCCATAAACCGCTCCATTCGGCCCCAGCAACGCTGGCCCCCGCGGTATTTCTTTGCAGTCCGACTTGTCAGAGTCAACGGCTCTGTTCCGTATAGCCTCCCGCCCGGCCGTGCTGTTGATCTGGCCGGCGCAGGTGTCAAGTCGGGCACAGCTGATCCCACTAACGGTGATGCTGGTGCCGTCAGCCGCTGCTGGCTGCCCGCAACTCTGCGGTCCTCTCCAGCCAGCTTAGATGCAGCCCTTGTGGACTCTTATTTTGTCCATAGTTTCCCCCTGTAAAAACAGCACGGGAAACAAAAAACCACCGCAGAGTAATTCACTTTCCTATCCGTCTCGGTTTCAAAATTAACGCTGCGGGGGAACGCTCCACCCCGCCTGTCGTTTCGCAATGCGTGTAGCGATATGACACGCATGCGTCCTGGCGGGTTCCTCACGTAGTCACTCACGTGACTGCGAAGTAACATTTAAAATGAATTGGATGGGTTTTATGGACGGGAAAGGAATGGAGGGTTATGGTCTGAGTGCAGGTAGATGGGACTAGGGGAGATTAAGTGTTCGGCACGGACTAGAAGGGTTTCCGTGCTGTAATTGTTATATGGTTACATGGTTATAAATAATTCATGAAATAAATGACTTCATACAGCTTCAATAAAGGTTTGCAAAGAATGTCTCTTAGAAACATAGAAACATAGAAATTAGGTGCAGGAGTAGGCCATTCGGCCCTTCGAGCCTGCACCGCCATTCAATATGATCATGGCTGTTCATCCAACTCAGTATCCTGTACCTGCCTTCTCTCCATACCCCCTGATCCCCTTAGCCACAAGGGTCACATCTAACTCCCTCTTAAATATAGCCAATGAACTTTGGCCTCAACTGTAGCGAGTCTGTACCCACAGACGTTCCCCGCACAGTAACACTAACAGACACACACGAGGGACAATTTAAAAATCTCCAAGATGGCGGCGCGCACAGTCGCAGCGGCTCGAAGCTCTCCCTTTCGGAGCTTTTTTGTGCGTTTTCGTTTGTATGTCTGTTTGATGTCGGTACGTTTTGTCGTGCGAATCTCACCGTCACCCGACAGGATCTTCTGCTTATTGGGTTACAAAGTAAACAGGAAGTTACGAGTGCTTTTCTGCACTCATGAAACATACCGGAGGAGATGGCCAGGACACCGGGCTCTCCGTGGATTGTTGTCGGCCCCAGCAAACGCCGGAGACGGAGGAAGCACAGGAAGCAAAAGCGTGGTCGCCGGTCCGGACTACTCGCTAGGCTAAGGCAACAACCACATAAACCACCGCTACCCAGCATCATTCTCACCAACGCCAGATCCATCACCAACAAAATGGACGAATTAAGACTACAGGTCGCCGCAAACAAATTCATCGCGGACAGTTGCATTCTGCTAATAACAGAGACGTGGCTACACGCACTTGTACCGGACGGAGCCATTGAGCTAGCAGGCTGCACAGCATTTCGCTGGGATAGAAACAAAGACTCTGGTAAGAGCAAAGGAGGGGGGTTATGCATCTACGTTCACAACAACTGGTGCACAAATACCACAATCATAGACAGACACTGTTCTGCTGATTTGGAGTACCTGGTAGTTAGATGCAGGCCTTTCTACCTTCCACGTGAGTTTACCGTGGTCATAGTTACAGCTGTGTATATCCCACTGGATGCTAATGCTAGCATAGCCCTAGGCTACCTCCATAGCGCTATCAGCAAACAAGAGAACACCTACCCCAAAGCAGCCCATATCATAGCTGGTGATTTAAATCACGCAAACTTAAAATCAGTTCTCCCCAAGTTTGAACAACACATCAAATGTGCAACCAGGGGAGAAAACAGACACAGATACAGATACAGATAACCTTTATTGTCATTCAGACAAGTCTGAACGAAATTTCGTGCCTGCAGTCATGCACACAATACAATAAAAACAACAATAAACACATATTAACATCCAACACAGTGAGTCCACCAAGCACCTCCTCACATGGGCGCCGCTTCTCCCTCGGGCCGGGCCGCCCCGACATGGGCGTCGCTCCTCCCTCGGGCTGGGAGCGCCGCACCACCCTGAGCTCAGCCGCTCCGACGGGAACATCGTTCCACCCTCGGGCTGGCCGCCCTCACGGGAGCGTCACAGACCCTCACGGGAGCGCTGTCCCAGCCCCGAGCTGGACCGCCCTCACGGGAGCGTCACAGACCCTCACGGGAGCGCTGTCCCAGCCCCGAGCTGGACCGCCCTCACGGGAGCGAGCTCAGGGCGAGTCCTGGCGGGCTCTGCCTCCTGAGCCACGAGGTCGCCAGCTCCGCCATTAGGCCTCAGCGCAGACGTAGGCAGAGAAGGGGAATACGACAAAAAAGTCGCATTCCCCCGCAGGGAGAGACAGCAAGCCCTGTTTCAACCCCCCCCCCCCAAAACACAAACTAAAACTCAAAAACTAGACTAACCAAAACGAAAAAAACAACACAAAAAAGCAAAAACAACGGGACTGCAGGTGAGCCGCTGTTGCCATGGCAATGCCGCCACTTCCGGACCTGCCTTCTCTCCATACCCCCTGATCCATTTAGCCACAAGGGCCACATCTAACTCCCTCTTAAATATAGCCAATGAACTGGCCTCAACTACCTTCTGTGGCAGAGAATTCCACAGATTAGAATTTAGAAGATTGAGGGGGGAACTTCCAATCAATCAATCTATCAATCAACCTTTATTGTCATCTTGCAAAGCAACAGTTGTACAGTGCAAAATGAGAAGACGTTTCCCAGGGAATACCGGAGCATCGCACATGAAATTTAAAACATTTCACACATAATAACACTAAAAATATTCCAGTCCCTGATGGAACAGTATAAATAGTTAAAAGCAGGTAAAACAGCAACATTAAATACAGTAAAACCAATCATAAAATGTCCAGGGCAGCTGATTTGAGTGGCCAGTTGCATTTATTAAAGTGGCCAGTGCCAGTTATTAAAGTGTCCGTGCCAGCCGCAGAATCAAGTGACTGTGAGTACAGAGTGACTGTTTAGCAGCCTCACAGCCTGTGGTAGGAAGCTGTTTAGCAGTCTTGTAGTCCGGGCTTTGATGCTTCGATATCTCTTGCCTGATGGCAGGAGATCCAGGTGTATGTGAAGGGGTGCAGTTTGTCCTTAGCAATTCTCTGAGCTTTTTTCAGACAGCGGCTCTGGAACAGTTCTTGTACCGAGGGTAGGGAGACGCCAATGATCCTCTCTGCTCCCCTCACTACCCTCTGCAGAGCCTTCCTGTCCGAGCAGTTGCAGGTGGAGTACCACGTATTTATGCAGTACGTGAGTACAGACTCCACCGTACCCCTGTAGAAAGTCTTGAGGATGTTGGTGGGGAGTGAGGCCTGTTTTAGTTTCCTCAGGAAGTGCAGTCGCTGATGGGCCAGTTTGACGGTCCCAGTGGTGTTCCTGGACCAGGTGAGACTGTCTGTAATTTGCACACCGAGGAACTTTATGCTCTCCACTCTCTCCACTGCAGTGCCACTGATGTTGAGGGGTGTATGCTTTGGCTGCGCCCTCCTGAAGTCGACAACCATCTCCTTTGTTTTGTCGACATTTAATTCTAGATTATTTTTGCCGCACCAGTCCACTACTTGTTCCACTTCCTCCCTGTACATTGACTCGTCATCTCCGCTGATGAGTCCCACCACTGTTGTGTCATCCGCGAATTTTATGACCTTATTGTCCCTGAATCTGGCAGCACAGTCATGTGTGAGCAATGTGAACAACAGTGGGCTGAGCACACAGCCTTGAGGGGAGTCGGTGCTCAGCGTGATCGAGCCTGAAGTGTTCTTGCCAACACGGACTGACTGCGGTCTCTCTGTCAGAAAGTCCAAGATCCAGTGACACAGGGTGGTGTTGAGGCCCAGCAGGGTTAGTTTCTCTACAAGTCTCTGTGGGATGATGGTGTTAAACGCTGAGCTGAAGTCAATGTACAGGATTCTGGCGTATGTGTTTTTGTTTTCCAGATGCGTGAGTACTGTGTGCAGCGTAGTAGAGATGGCATCCTCTGTAGAACGGTTGGGGCGATAGGCAAACTGGAGGGGGTCTAACGATGAGGGGAGGCTGGCAGTAATGTGGGGTTTCACCAGGCGTTCAAAACACTTCATTATTATTGGGGTCAGGGCGACAGGGCGGTAGTCATTTAGGCAGGCAACAACTGGTTTCTTCGCTATGGGAATTATTGTGGAAGTTTTGAGACAATGGCTTGACTAAGGTAGATGTTAAAGATGTCTGTTAGCACATCTGCCAACTCCTCAGCATATTCCTTGAGCACACGTCCTGGGAAGTTGTCGGGTCCGACTGCTTTCCACGGGTTGACCCTAGACAGGATTATCCGTGTGTCCATCTGGTCTATGGTCAGGACTGGCTGGTTGGTTTGTAAGCAGGGGCTGGCTCTCCCCTTGGGTGTGGTGTTTGCTGCATCAAAATGTGCAAAGAAGTTATTCAGTTTATCTGGGAGAGAAGTGTCGGTGTCGGTTACCTGCTGCCTTGCCTTGTACCCCGTCAGTGTTTGGATTCCCTTCCACATCCTCCTGGTGGCTCCTGTATCACAGAGGTGTCCCTGGATTTTCCCTGCGTAGGCACGTTTCGCTGCCCTGATTCCTTTTTCCAGTGCAGTGCTGGTAGATCAAAGAGCGGCTGTGTTACAGGCTATGTAGGCTGCATCACGGGCCCTCAGCAGCGAGCGCACCTCTGCTGTCATCCATGGCTTTTCGTTTCCACGTGCAGTGATGGTTTTAATGATAGTGACATCCTCGGTGTACTTGACAATGTAGCTGGTTACAGTCTCTGCGTACTCCTCCATGTTGATGAGCTCATCATAGGATGCTGCTGTCCTGAACACATCACAGTCAGTGTAGAAACTTATAGAAACTTACAAAATTCTTAATAATAATAATAATAATAACTTTATTTATAAAGCACTTTAAACAACTGCAGTTGCCACAAAGTGCTGTACATGAGAACTCATGAAGAAAAAGCTATTACAAACAATTAAAAACCATTAAAAACCGTAAAACGAAGGACTATAAAAAACACACTAAAAATTAAAAGACATTAAAAGCACTAAAAACAGGAGCAATGTCTCAGCCAGTGTCGAAAGCCAAAGAATAAAAATGTGTTTTTAGGGAGGATTTAAAGATGGACAGTGAGGGGGCCTGTCTGATGTGCAGCGGCAAGGTGTTCCAGAGTGCCGGAGCAGCAACAGAAAAGGCTCTATCCCCTCTGAGCTTCCGCTTAGACCTTGGTACCCCTTCTTAAGGGGTTGGACAGGCTAGATGGAGGAAGATTGTTCCCGATGTTGGGGAAGTCCAGAACAAGGGGCCACACACAGTTTAAGGATAAGGGGGGCATTTTTAGGACCGAGATGAGAAAAACATTTTTTTTCACACACACAGAGAGTGGTGAATCTGTGGAATTCTCTGCCACAGAAGGGAGTTGAGGCCACAGTTCATTGGCTATATTTAAGAGGAAGTTAGATGTGACCCTTGTGGCTAAAGGGA
This sequence comes from Amblyraja radiata, assembly GCF_010909765.2. NCBI lineage: Eukaryota > Metazoa > Chordata > Chondrichthyes > Rajiformes > Rajidae > Amblyraja > Amblyraja radiata. Next base: position 395,557 of record NW_022630168.1, read on the forward strand.
TCAGGGGGTATGGAGAGAAGGCAGGTACAGGATACTGAGTTGGATGATCAGCCATGATCATGCTGAATGGCGGTGCAGACTAGAAGGGCCGAATGGCCTCTACTACTGCACCTATTATCTATGTGTCTATATGTGTATATGCTGTAGGCTTTCGTTATATGTTGAGCTAATTCCTTTTCCCATGATTGTCTGTATAATTCCGTCTACGGATTCTCACTGTCTATCTATCTTCTATTTTGATAATATAAAAGTCTGTGGCTGCCGTCCGACTGGCTGTCGGCTTTCTACCTGACTTGTGGCTGCCAGCCTTTAATTAGTTGCTACGCCAACACCAGACGCAGACTTGCCGAGATTTTTTTCCATTTCGGCAGAGATTTCACTTTTCATTCCAAGTATCCACTCCTGATTAAATGTTGTCGTGTTTTTGTAAACATTTTAAATCAAATCTTCCTCCCCACCCATGCCCCTATCCCTTCCCCTAACCATCTGTCCCTCTTCCACCACCCCTTACCCCTCTCCCCTCCCTCCCTCCCTCCCCACTCTGCCACTTCTCTCTCCCCTCCCACTCTCCCTCACCTCTTCCCCCACACACCTTCCCTCCACAATCTTCCCCCTCCCTCCCCTACCCCATCTCCCTCCTCCCCCTCCCTCCAGCATCCATCCCCCCACATCACACCCCTCCCCCATCGCTCTCTCCTCCCCTCCCCCACCCCTCTCTCCTCCACCTCTCCATATCCCTCTCCCTCTCCTCCCCTCCTCCTCTCACTCCCATCCCTCTCCTCCACCCCCTTCTCTCTCCCCACTCTTCCCCCTCCCTCCACACACTTCCTCATCTCTCCCCTAACCCATCTCCCTCCTCCCCTCCCTCCCCACCGCCACACCTCTCTCCTCCTCCCTTCCTCCTCCCTCTCCTCACCACCACCCCTTCCCCTGCCCCTTCGCCTACCCCTCTGTCCCTCTCTTCCACCCCACCCCTCACCCTCCCTCTTCACTCTTCCACTTCTCCCCCCCTCCCCCCCCACTCTCCCTCCGCACTCTTCCCCGCTCCCCCTCACCCCCCGTCCTTCCACAATGTTCCCACTCCCTCTCCTACCACATCTCCCTCCTCCCCTCCCTCCCCCGTCCCTCCCCCATCTCCCCCATCCCCCTCTCCTCCAGCTCCCCACCCCCCTCTCCATCTCCTCACCCCTCTCCCTCCCCTCCTCCTCTCACCCCCATCTCTCACTCCCGCACCTCCATTCTCGCTCCCCTCTCTTCCTCCTCCCTCCACACTCCTCCCCCTCTCTCCCCTACCCCCTGTACCTCCTCTCCTCCCTCCCCCTCCCCACATCTTTCCCCCTCCCCTCTCTCTTCTCCTCCCCATCCCTCTCTTCCCCTCCCCCATCCCCCTCTCCTCCCCCTCTCCATCTCCCTCTCCTCACCCCTCTCCATCTGCTCACCCTCCTCCTCCCAACTCCATCCCTATCTCCCTCCGCACCCTTACCTCCGCCACCCCCTTTCCCTCTCATCCCTTCGCTCGCACAACCCCTTCCATCCCCAACCCCTTCCCCTCTCTCCCCCACCCCTACCTCCTCCCCAATCTGCCCCCTACATCCACACTCTTCCCCCTCTACCACACCCCATCTCCGTCCTCCCCTCCCTCCCCCCTCTCTCTTCCCCTCCCCCACCCCTCTCTCCTCCCCCCTCTCCATCTCCCTTGCCAAAGACATTCTTGCCATAGAGGGAGTACAGAGAAGGTTCACCAGACTGATTCCTGGGATGTCAGGACTTTCATATGAAGAAAGACTGGATAGACTCGGCTTGTACTCACTAGACATTATAAGATTGAGGGGGTGGGGGGGGGGGGTCTTGTAGAAATTTACAACATTCTAAAGGGGTGGGACAGGCTAAGTGCAGGAAGATTATTCCCGATGTTGGGGGAGTCCAGGACAAGGGGCCACAGTTTAAGGATAATGGGAAAACCTGTGGAATTCTCTGCAACAGAAGGTAGTAGAGGCCACAGTTCATCGGCTCCCTTCCCTCTCCTACCCCATCTCCCTCCTCTCCCCCCTCTCCCACACCTATCTCCCCCTCCCCATCCCTATCTCCTCCTGTCCCCCACCCCTCTCTCCTCCCCATCTCCATCTCTGTCTCCTCACCCCTCTCCCTGCCCACCCCCTCCTCCTACCACCCCTCCCCTACCCCATCTCCCTCCACACTCTTCCCCCTCCCTTCACACTCTTCCCCCTCTCCCCTCCGCCCCATCTCATTCCTCCCCTCCCTCCTCCACAACTGTCTCCCCTCCCCTCTCTGCTCCCCTCCCCACCCCTCTCTCTTCCTCCCTCTTCATCTCCCTCTCCCCACCCCTCTCTCTCTCTTCCGTGATCACAGTGAATGGCGGTGCTGGCTGGAAGGGCCGAATGGCCTCTACTCCGGCATCTGTTGTCTATTTTCTATTGTCTAAACACTTCCCCTCC